>NC_056725.1:1377910406-1378210406 GCF_019279795.1 Protopterus annectens | reverse complement strand
GGGAATCTTTCAGAAGATACCTACGCTTCAAAGCAGGCTACACGCATTATCAGTTTTTTGCACTGCCCTTTGGCTCATCTACTTCGCCCAGGGTATTCACAAAGTGCCTAGCTCCAGTTATTGCATTTTGCAGACAAAGAAATATTCAAATATACCCATACCTGGACGATTGTCTAATTCAGCCAGAAAGCCAAGACCTACTTTTGAATCATCTGGCCTTTGCACAAAGGATTCTAACTTGTCTGGGGTACACCATAAACGAAAAGAAATCACACCTGGTATCCTGTCAACAAATTATATTCCTGGGAGCAAGCTTGAATACAACTTCCCAGATGACTTACCCCACGCCAGAGAGGCAAATTTATTTGACAACCTACTTCAAACAAGTGGCCACAAAATCCCTGCTATCTGCAAGACAAATACTGCAAGCCTTGGGGTTCATGGCCTCCTGCATTCTTCTAATTCCATATGCAGGACTGCATATGAGGAAACTACAGTGGTATCTAAAAAGCCTATGGTGTCAACATTCTCAGGATCCAGAAGCAATGATTCCTATCATACCTTGCCTACACCTAGAGTTCCTTTGGTGGGCAGAGGCCTGCCACCAAAACAAGGGACTGCCTTTCACACCATCTCCTGCCGCCCAAACCCTAACACACGCATCAGACTATGCATGGGGGGGAGCTCACCTGGCAGGGAATTGCATTCAGGGCAAATGGAACCCAAGTCAAATGCACCTGCATATCAATCAAAAAGAAATGTTAGCTGTGCAGAATGCTCGGACAGCCTTCAAGGACCACACTCTTCCAAGACAGCTAATGGTAAAGACGGACAACACCACTTATGTGGTACATAAACAAGCAGGGGGTACACATTCTTACCCCCTCTGCAGACTAGCCATGGCATTGTGGAACATAGCCTTGAGCTACCAAGTGCACATACAAGCTCAATTCCTGCCAGCAAAATGAAATACACTGGCAGACGGACTAAGCAGAAACCTCATGGACCCACATGAGTGGAAACTGGAACCAAGGATTTTCAACATGTTGACAAGCAAATGGGGGAGCCCAGATATAGACCTGTTCTCCCCAAAACTACCAGTTGGACAAATTTTGCATAAGCACTCCCCACAAACAAGCCTAGAAAGTGGATGCTCTCTCCTTCAGCTGGAAAAACCTATCGGTCTATGCCTTCCCCCTCTGCCTCTGCACTCCAAAGTACTAGTAAAAATCAAACGGGACAAACCAAGGATGATTTTGATTGCTCCAGACTGGCCGCGCCAACACTGGTACCCCCTCCTGCACATTGTGTCACAGTTATCCCCATGGCACTTGCCTCAGGCTCCTTCCCTGTTGTCTTAGCAGGAGAACCAGATTCTGCACCCTCAGCTTCTAACACTGAACCTTGCAGCCTGGCTAATTACATAATCTCTCCTTTACCATCCCTCAGTAAACCTGTGATGGATATCATTTTAGAGGCAAAGGAGGCCTAGTACTAGGAAATCTTATGCTGAAAAATGGAAAAGATTCTGTGCCTGGAACCAATTTCAAAGGATGAGCACAGCAGCGCCCAATTTACCTCCTGATTTTACAATACTTAACTGAGATGCTTCACAAGGGCCTGTCTTTTTCCTCCATTAAAATCCACGCCTCAGCCATTTCAGCTCATTATAACACAGAACCACCCCTCTTCTCTCATCCACTGCTCAAGCAGTTCCTCAGAGGGGCCAAAATTTTGAGACCACCCAGGAGAGCTCCAACCCCAGCCTGAAACCTTAACTTTGTTTTGGAGAAACTCTCTCCACCTTCTTTCGAGTCAGCTGCCACTGCAGACTTAAATTTTTTTTCCTGGAAAACAACTTTCCTTGTAGCAATCACTTCAGCTAGAAGGGTATCTGAATTACAGGCCCTTGTGGCAGTGGAGCGTTTCATCATCTTTCATGAGGACAGGATGTCCCTCAGAACCAATCCATCATTCATGCCACAAGGTGGTATCCAGTGTGGCTCTTAATCAGTCCTTTCATTTGCCAATTTTCTTTCCCAATCCACAGAACAAGGGAAAGCGGATTCTGCATTCATTGGATGTACACAGACAACTTAGATTCTACTTGGACAGGACTAAATCACGAAGAAAATCTGAACTGCTGGTAGCATTTGTTGCAGAGGGGAAGGCTATTTCAAAGCAAACCATTTTCTAAATGGATAAGCCATTGTATTCATTTCTGTTATAAGCACCATGGAAATCCTATACCCCAGGAGATCAGATCTCATTCCAGAAGGGCTGCATCTACCTCTACAGCCTTTCTCAGAGGCGTCCCTACCAGGGACATCTAGAAGCTGCTACCTGGAGTTCATTTCATACTTTCACCAAGCATCATTACCTACCAGTTTTCTCTAAATCCAGAGCTGGCTTTGCCACTGCTGTTTTGCAGGGACGTATAGCTAGTCCCAGTGCTGCAGAATTCCATCCTCCCATCCTTAGCTTTGGGAATCTTCCCAAATGTAATGACTGCAACAGTGAAACACGAACATAGTACAGTTGTGTACACTTACCATAAATGTAGAGGTTCGTGTATTCACTGTTGCAGTCCTGTTTACCCTCCCTCCAGCCCAGTTTGTTATGCAGTTTAAACAGTTTAAGACTTGGGCTTCAGACCAGTTGTTTTACATTAAGAAGGTTTGTGGTCTGCACTGTAGTGGCAGAACCGGTAGCTTACATCCTTCTAAGTTGGGAACTGCTGATTGAGGGCTCAGTGTCTGTTCTAAAAGTGTATTAATTCTGGTTTAAGCACTTGGGCTTCAGGCCAGATATTTTACATTAAGAGGGTTCGTGGTCTGCACTCTTGTGGGAGGAGAGGCTGGACTCTGCCCTTCTGAGCTGGGAATTTCTGGTTAAAGGCTTATAGTCCCTGCATATTTGAACTGCTTCTTACTGAAATTGGTACACCTTGTTTGCTGTAGCATAGACTAAATCCAGGCCTGCTGAATATAGCTTTGTTTGTATAACTTGAGCACTAATCCAGGCATTCTTTAAAGTATTCAGTTGTATTTATTACTGCTTGGTAGTAACTTGATTAAAGTGTAGCTATCATTCTCTTTTGGAAGGTTTGTGGCCAGCACTGTGGTGGCAGGACAGGTAGCTTACATCCTTCTAAGTTGGGACCTGCTGATTTGAGGGCTCAGTGTCTGTTATTCTAAAAGTGTATTACTTCTGGTTTAAGCACTTGGGCTTCAGGCCAGTTATTTTACATTAAGAAGGTTCGTGGTCTGCGCTCTTGTGGGAGGAGAGGCTGGACTCTACCCTTCTGAGCTGGGAATTTCTGGTTAAAGGCTTATAGTGTCTGCATATTTGAACTGTTTCTTATTGAAATTGGTACACCTTGTTTGCTGTAGCATAGACTAGATCCAGGCCTGCTGAATCTAGCTTTGTTTGTATGCTTGTTGTTTGCTTGTTATTTCCCTGAAACGTGGCTTTTCAGCGCTTCTGTGGATCCCTAGTGATATCTGCATTGCTTACTGTACTTATTTCCTTGTTTCACTTGCAAAAACGACAAACAGTAACTTTCTTTCATTTTTTACCTGTAACACATTGCATTTAAGTTACCTGGCACTTGCTCACTAAAGCAATTATATAAGTCAGCACTAAACAATTAAAAGCACTACACCCTCACAAACTCCCCTTGAGTACCTTGTTCCCCATTGGCCCTTTTTTCAATTTTAAAGGAATTCCCAATACTATTCTAGCATGTCCAAAGGTCAGTTGTCAGTCTCCTCTCCGGTCCAGCTGGTGAATCTGGGAATCTTGAGGCAATGTTACAACTGCCTCATGTACACAGACAACCCTCTCTTCCTCCCAACAAATTCCAACACGTGAGAGATGCAGCCATATAGCCAAACTGGAGGCTAAGCTCTCTCAACTCAGTACTGGCGTAACCAGTCAGGAGGAGAAGGAAACCACACTCACTACAATTCCAGTCTCACATAGACCTACCACGACAGCAAACCAAACACATAAACGCACAAAAACATACTCAGAGGCTCTAAATAAAAATCTGCCTAAGCAGCAGAGACCTCCAAAGCAGACACCCAAGCAACCGCTACCCCAAAACAAAACACGTGCAACACATAGCTCACAAAGCCAGTGTGCCGAACAGTCACAGCCCTTAAGGCTAAACACACCTGATACACTTGAAATAGGTGACTCTATCAGGCGCAATGACGTCCAGCACACCAGGCTGAACAAGGAGAAGGTCATGGTGAGCTGCCTGTCGGGCGCTAGGATCCGCCACATAACACAAGCACTCAGGTCACTCCAAGGCAGGTACAAATATGACTCTGTCATTGTCCATGCTGGTGTGAATGACCTGAGTCGTACCTCCCTGGTCTACATGAAAAGAGACATAGAGGAGCTCTCTGAGCATGTAGCCCAGGCCGGTATGACCCTGACCTTGAGCAGCATCTTACCCTCACCAAGAATGATGCCACAATATGAAGACAAGATGATCAATTTCAACAATTGGCTTAGGTATTGGTGTCATTCAAAGGGGATCCAATGCCTGTCAGCCTGGGATGACATGCTCGACGAGCCACGATGCTTCGCTAGGGACGGCTTGCACCTGTCACCCCTGGGCTTTCGGATATTGGCAAAGGCTCTTGCTACCTCCATAGTGCCTTTTTTAGGCAAGGCTCAAAAGACAAACCCACCTCCATAGGTATCACAAGGGCTAAGAAACTGAGTAATGCTACTCGACGCCAGAAGTCAAAACCTCAAGATGCACGCACTCGAAACTCTCCTTAGCATGGAGAACATAGATATCTGTGCAGTAACAGAAACCTGGTTCAAGGCTCCCGAGAGCACCCCAGCACTACCAGGTTATACCTCATACCATGCTTTTCTGCCCCAAAACTTGGACCAAACCACAAAAGGTGGGGGGGTATCAATATTCGTCAGATACCCACACCTCCAGGTCGGTGGCACAGCACGAAGCATCAGAGACTATCCATGTGCAACTAACAGTGGGTAAAACTGCCTTCCTGTTTATAGCCTGCTACAGACCACCCTCCCAAACCCAGGAACCCCTCTCGGCCTTCCTGAGAACACTGGAAAATATGAAGGTCACTCCAAGCACCATTATATTGGGTGACTTCAACTACCCAAACATAGACTGGGAGCATTACTCTAGCTCCAACACCCTAGCCCAAAGGTTTCTAGAATTTATAAACTCATATGCTATGGAACAACTTGTTACCACTCCCACAAGAGAGGAAAACATACTGGACCTGATCATCACCAACATGGGGAATCTATGCTCCAGACAAGAAGTGTATCCCTCACTGGTAAGATCAGGCCATAAACTAATCTCACTGGATATTCACATCCCGACCCCACCCCCTGCCCAGAAAACCATAGTGAAAAACTTCTCTAAAGCAAATTTCACACTCCTCAAAACCGAGGTGGAATCCTTCAAAGTCCCCGGGCCTGTGGAAAATACGGCCCAGACCGCAGAATCCTTTATAAACGCATTCTGTGAACATCTTCAGGAATGCATGGATCATGCAATCCCAAATAAAACCAAGAACCAATCCTCCAAAGGCAGACGTCCTGTCTGGTGGACCCCAGCCATAAACAAACTATACAGTAGAAGGAGGAAGCTACTACATGATAGAGCAAAATCCCAAAAAGGGAAGGCATCTCTGATCAGTATTAGCAAAAAACTGCGGGCACTCATAAAATCGTCTAAGGCCAGCTTAGAGAGAAAAATTGCACAGGACACTAAGGATAATCACAAGGCTTTCTTTAGTTATGTTAGGAACCTGGGTGGGAATTCCCAGATATGCTCAGAATTAGTCCAAAATGACAAAGTACACCGAGCCCACAGACATTGCCAACATCCTAGCTGACAGGTTCAGTGCAAACTTCTCCCCCCTCTCCCCACCAAAAGGGCAAATATCTATCCCAACAGAGTGCTGCCCCCCTGACTTTCTCAGATGCTCAGGTAAGAGCTGCCCTCTCCAAAGCAAAAAACACAGCATCAATGGGACCAGATGGTGTCCCGGGCTGTGTCCTACATGAACTCCAAGAAGAGCTAAACCCAAACATAAAACTACTGTTCAATCTTAGCCTTACTACAGGATATGTACCCAAAGAGTGGCGTACAGCAACAGTGGTCCCTCCACAAAGGTGGTGCCTCAACGGATCCTGGAAACTATCGCCCCATAAGCCTGACTAGCTTGGTCTGCAAAGCTATGGAAAGGATCATCATGGACCTCATAAATAAAGATATTGGGGACCTACAGACACTGGATCCTACCCAGTTTGGCTTTAAGGGCAGATCCTGCCTCTTAAACCTGGTCGATTTCTTTGAAAGTCACCAAGGCCATTAACGAGGGGAAGGTGGTCCACACAGCCTACCTGGACCTCGTAAAAGCCTTCGATACAATACCCCACTCGGGCATTATAGATAAGCTCACCAGCTTAAATATATAAACCCCTATGTCACTAGATGGGTTGCAAACTGGCTCAAGGACAGAACCCACATGGTTAGAATAGCTGGAGCCATGTCAGACTCCAAACCAGTTACAAGTGGCGTCCCACAAGGCTCAGTCCTGGGACCTCTCTTGTTCGGTATATATTTCTCGGCTGTACAGGCCAACACGGAAGGACTGTGGCTGACCAAGTTCGCAGATGACTGCAAACTGGGCGCCATAATCAACTCTCCAGCCGACACAAGCATCCTCCAAAAGGGCCTCATAGAAACAGACCACTGGTGCCAGAGCCATGGCCTCAAGCTAAACGCCAAAAAGTGTATAGTCATCCCCTTTGGCAAAAACAAAGTGCCCACAAATTACCACATAGGTGGTAATCCATTAAGTACAGAAGAAGTCATTAGGGACCTGGGGACCCAAGTTGATAGCAATCTCTCATTTGACAACCACGTGGCCAAAGTGGTTAGAAAAACATTTTATATAGCCCACCTAATCATGAAGGGATTCGCATCTAGATCAGGGGAGGTCATCGTACCTCTTTACTCATCCCTCATCAGGCCCATAATTGAGTACAATGCCCCTTTTGGGATGTACCTTACCAGACACCTGCAGCAACTGGAAAGACCCCAAAAGTACCTCACCAAGAGGATCAAAGGGCTCAAACAGATGCCATATGCTGCCTGGTTAAAGAAACTCCAGCTCTACTCAGTGGCATACCGCCTGCTCAGAGGCGATTTGTGCCTGACGTATAAAGCCATGTCCAACCCTGAATTAATGGACATGCTGCACCTCAGAAAATCCAAATCCCATCGAGCTACGCGCTCGAGAGACTTGAACCTTAGCACTGAAATAAATAGGACATGCTGGAGGGACAGATTCATAACCCAGAGGCTCCCTTCACTCTGGAATAAAATCCCAGTCCAGGTTAGGCAGAGTCCCACATTGACTGTCTTCAAGAGGAATCTTGATGAATGGATGGGAGATCGTAGGTTTACCCCGGCTATCACTTCTGTGTCACTGTTAGACAGAGGCACAGTATACTAACCTCAAAGGCATAGCAAAATTAATTTAAAATGGGTGGCGAAAGCCAAACACACTCTGGCTAGGCTAATAAATGCCCTAGGGCAGATAGCCTAGTATGAACCTATGAACCTATGAACTAACCTCGAAAAAGGGCATAGCAAAATTAATTTAAAATGGGTGGCGAAAGCCAAACGCACTCTGGCTAGGCTTATAAATGCCCTAGGGCAGATAGCCTAGTATGAACCTATGCTTAAAAGCCTTTTTGGTGTATTTGCTTTTGTTTGGAGTTATATTTTTGTGTCTTATGGATGCCATGATTTGTCTTTTCTGGGTACCAGGAAAAGTCTGGAATAGAAACCTTGTCCCTTTTCCTCTCCTGGTACTAGTTGAACAGCCCCCATGTTTAGGAGGGAAAGTACTTGTTTCTGAGCCTCTGCCCACTGATTTGGGGGCTGGCCACCCGTTTGGAGTTGGCAGTGTGTGGAAATGAAATCTGTATCCCTGGGACACTATTTAAAACCCATTTGTCCTGAGTTATAAGTTGCCATTTTGTTGAATGAAGAGCCAGTTTTCCCCACAAAGGAGCGGCTAAGAGGCAAGTGCTTGGTAATTTCAAAGGGAAATCACTGATGCTGCTTACCATCGGGTGATGCCTTGTTGTTTCCAGATTTGGAAGTGGAAGCACCCCATTGCTTAGTTCTGCAAGTCCCTTGGGACTGAAACCTGGTGGTTTTGGAATGTCTGGGTTTGGCCATAGTGGCTCTGGAAGGAGCTGGAAAGGACCAGTTCTTAGTAGGCCAATGCCTACTAAATCTAGGAGGTTGCACTTGTAAAAAATCTTTCACAGTTTGCATTGATTTAGCTTCATATTCCATCCTTTTTAGAACTTCTTCAGCCTTATTGTCTAATAAGCGGTCCTGCTGTAAAGGAGCATCCAAAAGTTTTGCTTTAACATGATCAGGCAGAGGTTGCTCCTTAAGCCAAGCATGCCTTCTAAGCACAGACCCAGTAACAGCAGCATTACAAGAGGCCTCTAAGGAATCAAAACCACACTGCAAAGTATGTTTGCCAACTTGTTCAGCTGAATGCAATAAATCCTGCAAATCTTTATTCTCCACACAATCAGAAATCATAATTTTCTGTTTTTGCAGTCCCATGATATGTTGATATTTTAGCATATGGAATTGACAGTTTAAAGCCCTGATTGCTAAGGTTGCAGAAGTGTAAACCTTTTTACCCCATCTATCCAGCGCCCTGGAGTCTCTATCAGTAGGTGTAGGATTTTTAGCAGTAGAAGCCTTAATGCCCTTGGGCACCTGAGAAATTGTTTCAGCGTCTGCAACAGGAGTTTTGAAAAGGAATTTGTGGGACTCTGGAACCCTGTAGTACCTGTCTGGTTTGCTAGGGGGCTGGAGGCAAGGAATCAGGGGCCATACTGGATTCCGAAAACACATCAATATCTAGTACAGGAGGTATAGCCAAAGGCCTATGCTGAGGAAGTAGGAAATCCCTAAGCCTCTTTTTGGATTCAGAGAAATCCTGACTTTCCCAGTGGAAATGCCCCCTTAAGGTATGTAAAGTTTCCCCAAAAGAGAAATCGTCAGGTGGAGAAGCAGAGGGAATGGAATCCTCTGCATCAGAGTAGTCATAAGTAGGTATGGACAAATCCAGATCATTAGAAGAGTCAGAAGAAAGAGTCCTGTTCAGAAGATTCGTAGTCCAATTCTGGGGGTGGGGGGGTTGACTACCCCTGATTGGAGTAATTAAATCTTCAGCCATTTTGATCATTTTTTTTTTAGGCACAGGAGCCTGAACATGTGTCCTGGGGGTGGGTTTTTTAGACATAGATCGAGATTTAGGCCTTAGCACTGAAGTTGGAGTTGCTTTAATATACAAGTCTGTAGGCCTGAATACACCCTCAGAAGCCAGTGCCTGCTCAGCGGCTCCGGACCCATCCAAGGTAGAGACATGCACTGGTTCCATAAGTGAAGCATCTTGCGGCATACCAGACTCCGAATGGGTCTCAGTAGAGGCATGCGAATCAGAAGTAGCGGGTTTCTGGGGCTGCGAAAATGCCTCACTGAGTACTGGCAACTGGCTTAGGAGAAGCGTTGGTAGTTTTGGACCTCAACGGCCTCTCTTTTTCTGTGCGTTTTTTCAGTATTCTGGTAGTTGGATGGCTAACAGACGTCATTTCTGGATAATTAAACAGAGAACCGAAATATTTACAAGCAAAAATGTACTGACGACGGATAGTGCGCTGATTAAAGCACAAAACCGACAGCAAGGTACGTCGTGGTCAGGGCCTAGGCAAGGAGTAACAGTACAAATGAAAATCCTTATGGGTTATTTGCTTTCCACAAGTAATAGAATTATTAACTTTTACTGACATCGGTAAGGAGCAAGAAAAAGTTTCCCCAACGGGGTACTTGGCTTTAAGTTGAAGACTTCGGTTCTGAAACTAGAAAATGAAAATTTCAGGAGTCAGACGACCGGCACGCAAACTGCTTCTGCTTAGGGCACCGCGCGGCAAGAAAGACTGATGTAATGGCGTCAGCTGCATGTTTTATACCCCCGGATGTCATGGAAGGAGGGGATAACAACCGACGCAGGACCCAAGACTTTGTTAATCAGGCCGACTGAGGGCAACCTGCCAGCAGATTACCCAAATGTAATGACTGCAACAGTGAAACATGGTGAACATGTGCTCCTGGTACTCCAAGAGGTGAGAAAACCTGAAAGAATTAAGGTACTAAATCACCCAGAGAGTCAGGCTGAGAGTCTGCAGACTGGGGTGAATCGCAGAGCCCTCGTTGTGTTTGACCAAGTCCTCTCTGTGATATAATGGAGTGATTTTCCCTGAACAGATGAAGAAAGGGGAACCAATGCTGCCTGGGCCAGACGGAGGCAATAAGCCAGATTCTGGGCATGTCTCACTGGATCTTCATTAGAAGATTTCAGATCGGGGGAATGGGAAGCCTAAAGGAACTCTCACCCTAGCTGAAAAACACTGCCCTCCCTCCAGGCCTGGTGACAATTGGTCCTGCAGCAGAGCAGTCTGAGTTGTATGTTCTGAGGTTAGAGGCAAAAAGATCCAAGGTGTAGTCCACTTATGAACTATGTCTAGAAAGACCTCTCTGTGGAACATCCATTCATGAGTGTCTTTTTGGATATGCTGAGGAATTATGTGAAGATGTTCTCCAAAGGTATGTTAACTTCCTGTAGGGAATAGGTATCTTTAAGGCTGTTCCATGCCACCAGAGCTAGCTTGCACATGGTGCCTGGCTGCCTGCTGATGCATCATGTGACAGGGACCTGGGATTCAAAGATGAGAGCGCACATACTGAGCCTGAAGAAAGAATTTCATCTCCTTTACACTGAAGTGTTCCTTTATCTCCCTGAGGGACCAATGTCCCTGTCCACACAGGCCAAGTTGAATGGGTCTGTGTGGAGATCCTGGGTGAGAAGGGAACTCTTGTACATATATATATCTAGATATATATATATCTCCCCATTTGGAGGGCACCTGACATCTGGGGCAAGAAAAACTGATGTAATGGCGTCGGCTGCATGTTTTATACCCGACTACCTCACATCATGGAAGAATGGGACAGCAACCGACGCAGGACCCAAGACTTTGTTAATCAGGCCGACTGAGGGCAACGTGCCAGCAGAGTACCCAAATGTAATGACTGCAACAGTGAATACACTCTAACATCTACATTTATGGTAAGTGTACACAACTGTACTTTCCCGATCTCCAAGCAGAAAAGATTTTCATGTAGTGTCACAAGAAGGAGGATGTTTTTTTCAGGTGGATGTACCTACTATTCTCTCATACATGTGTGAGTTACTCAAAAATGGTTTGACCTTTCTCCTTCAAGATCCACTTGCCTGTCTTTAACTTATTCACTCCAATGGAGCTCAGGAAGTTTGCACTGTAACGTCCAATGGGTGGAGCCTAAGCCTTTTGAAAGAATCAGATTATGTCCTCACATTTCAGACAAATGTTCATGTCTCTGGAACCATAAGGATTATGAAATAAGTATAAATGGCAAACTTCTGCAGCACAAACTATTTTAATAGTGGTAGGATTTAGGTTCTTGGTCTTCAACCAAATTTTGTAAGTCACACTAAACATAGTGACTATTACGTTTGCAATATTTTGTAAACAACTTACAGTATCTCTGCCAACCATTCAAGTTACACACACGCTGTCAGCAGCATTTTATTCATCTAGATGAGAGCTTTCATGAGAGGCTAAGGAGTTCTCTCTGTGTTTGGCTGATGAGATATTTAGAAAAAATGTAGCTATATAAAGTAATATCATAAAAACAGCAGTTAATATCTCTTTACCTGCAGTAGATAGAGGTCAAATTCATGCAGTTGAGTTTGTCGTGCAAGCTTTAAGATGAAATCTTTTAAAACCTTTTTGCATACCATGGTTTTGGAATTATTGATCCAAATATGAACAAGCAATATTTGACACCTAGAGGCGTCTGTAGGAGGTAACTACAGATGCACCTGGAGGCATCACTGGTATGCAATAAGTTAAAGCCACCACTGCTTTCCAGAATTGAGGTCAAACACTTCTAAAAATGTATCCTTCACATGAAGCCTCCTAAGAAGCCTATACTGCCACCCTGCAATCTGAACTTTGTTCTGGAAAAACTTAAGTTTGTCACCTTTTGAACCTGCAGCTGTATTTTCACTGAAATTATGTATGTATCTGGAAAACAGTCCTACTGGTTGCTCTTACTTCTGGCAGAAAAGTTTGATTTGCAATACATGATGGTGATCCCACACACACTTCCTTATCTTCCATAAGGACAGGGTTTCCTTTAATGGCTTTTTCTCTTTTATGCCCAAAGTAGTAAGTGAGCTGTCACTGAACCAGTCCATTTATTTGACAGCTTTTTACCCTTACCCATAAAACAAAGGCTCATCCACGTCCTGGGTGTTGATAGGTAGCTAATATGCTCTCTGAACAAAGCAATTAGCGGTTTTCTTCCAGGAGGTTAAGTTGAGAAGTCCCATTTCCAAACACTTGTCTTCTACTGGATTTCCAAGTCCACCCCCTTCTGTTACACTTCCCACAGTAGGAGACTAACTAGAGTAAAGGCTCACTCCTCTTCTGATGCCTTCTTCAAAGGCACTGATTCCAGATCTATCCTTGAGGCTGCAACTTGCACTTCAATAATCACTTTCACTAAGCATTGAAGAGTAATTAATTTTCCAGCTGTAGGACCACCACTGCTTGCTTTCTCCTGCTAAGACTGGTAGGTGGCACTCAAAAACGGTTAGCTTTGAGAATCATCTGTAAGCACTTTAATGCTGCAGCAGTGATCTCAGAAGGGCAATACAAATGTACATAACAGATCTACCGATCACTGTTTTAGTATTGCTTCCTTCACTCCTTTCCAGTATTTACTGTATTTCTGTGCTATGTGGACTGAGGCAGGCAGTTATCTTCCACCATCTTAGTTTGACATGTTTTCTTACCTGGTATATTTCAGGCTTTCTGAATGGTCCGCCTGGGACAAAACTGTCCTGCGGATCTCCTATCCAATCCTTTATTTATGTGCCTTTACGCCAACTGCTGGAGCAAATATGTTTAATGTACTGTTCTCATCAGGAAGCTTTTTGGCTTTAGTGCACCAGCTGAGCATCAGGTACTTCACACTAATCATTATGTGAGATTTTTTGTCTGCAGAAGCCTCAGCCCAGCCTGAATGCCAAAAACATTTACCCTTCTCCAAGGCAAGCAGATGCTGTCCTCGCTGACATAAAGGGTGTAGATTTTTTATGGAGGTATTGCAGCTTTTCGTAGTGGACTTGGTGGTACTTAGAACTATGTTGTAGGACAGAATGTGAGAATTAAAAAAAAAAATTCATTGTCATTGGAATGAAAATGGAAGATGTGTACACATATATGTATGTTACTTTAAACTGTAGCCATTGTGTTGTGGCACAGCATTCTGATTATTGTGCTATTAGTGTTATGTGCATTTTATATTCAAAAGGCTCCAGCTTTAATTATTTTCCCTTTAAGGTGATCTAATCTGGTACATGTAGGGGTGGTGCAGTAAGGGATGATTAATTAAAATAGGATCAGCTTAGCATAACCCTTGCTGATTAACATGTTTACTTACTGTCTGTATAATTTTCAGAAAAAAATTTGATAACCACAGCCCATGACTGGATTTGCATGTCTATAGTTTGTTACTGATTTAAAAGTAAAGGAGTAGAGAGTTTGGAAATGGCACAGTAGCAGGCCCTTTATCCAGCCAAACTGGAGGTAAAGCTCTCTCCAAACAAGACTGAACTTGACAATCAAGAATAGAAGATAAACACTTGCACCACACTCATCACATAGTCCCACTAAACCTACACCACCAAAATCAACACGTAGAGAAACAAAAACATTCACGGAGGCGCTCCATAATAATCTGCTCAAGCAACAGAGACCTCCAAATCAGAAACACAAGCAACCTCCACCCCCCAACACAACCCAGATGACAGCCCACAGACTGTGTGCCACTCAACCACAGTCCATAAGGCAAAACAACGTACCCAACACTAGTCATAGGTGACTCTGTAGTCAGGCACACTGATGTCCCACTCGCCAGGCTAAACAAGGAGAAGGTTACTGTCAGCTGCCTGTCTGGTGCCAGGATCCACCACATAATCCACACACTCTGGTCACTCCACAGCAATTACAAATATGACTCTCATTGTCCATGTTGGTGTGAATGACCTGAGATGTACCTCCGTGGACTACATGAAGAGACATGGAAGAACTCTCCAATCTTGTAGCCCAGGCAGGTATGCCCCTAACCTTGAGAAGCATCCTGCCATCGCTCAGAATGATACCGCAGTACAAGGACAAAATGATTGACTTCTACAATTGGCTAAGCTTCTGGTGTCATTCTAAGGGGATCCAGTGTCTATCTGCCTGGGACATGGTCGACAGACCACGATGCTTTGCCAATGATGGCCTGCACCTGTCACCCCTGGGATTCCGGATACTGGCTAAGGCTCTTGCCACCTCTATAGTGCCTTTTTAGGCAAGGTTCAAATGACAAGTTCACCACCGTAGCAGAAACAGGCAAGCAAAAACTGAGGGTAATGCTACTCAATGCTAGAAGTCTAAATCTCAAAATGCACTGCCTCGAGGCACTCCTTAAAGTGGAGAACTTTGATATCTGTGCAGTGACTGAGACCTGGTTCAAGGCTCCAGATAGCACCCCTGCATTACCAGGCTATAACTCCACACTTTTCGGACATCTAACCTGGACTGGAACACCAAAGGCGGGGGGGTGTTCATATTCATTAAGGATATCCACACCTCCAGGCTAGTTGCTCAGTATAATGCATCCGAGGTTATCCAAGTGCAACTAACTCTGGGCAAAACTGCAATCCAAATTGTAGCTTGCTACAGATCCCCCACCATGCCCCAAGATTTCCACTCTTTTCTTGATATACTGGAAAATTTTAGGGTACAACCAAACACCCTAATAATGGTCGATTTCAACTACCCCACCATTAACTGGGAAAACTACTCGTGTACCAACTCCTTCGCTCAACGCTTTCTGGAATTCATAAATTCCATTGCCCTGGATCAACTTATCCACACCCCACCAGGGGCAACAATAACTTAGACCTAGTCATTACCAACATGAGTGACAGGTGTTCCACACCTGAAGACAACTCATTGTTCAGATCCAACCATAGGCTTAATCACCCTAGATATCCACATCCTGCCCCCATTCCCCATTAAGGAAACCACGGTAAAAAATTTCTCCAAAGCCAACTTCATGCTTCTTAAGACAGAAGTGGAGAACTCCATGGCATCCATGCAGATGGACAATACATTTACGACTGCTGAATCCTACACAAATGCACTCTAAGCACTTACATGAGTGCATGGATTGTGCTATCCCAAACAGAACCAAGAAAAAAGGAAGCCAATCTGTTGGTCCTCTGCCGTAAAACTCTACAACAGAAGGATGAAGCTATTGCAAAAGAGAGTAAAATCTCATGAGTGGAGGAGCTCCCTGGTCAGCCTCAATAAGAAGCTGAGATCCCTTAGAAGATCCTCCAAAGCTAGCTACGAAAACAAAATCGCCACTGATTCTAGGGACAGCCACAAAGCATTCTTATAACTATGTCAAGAATCTCAATGACAACACCCAGATCTGCTCTGAGTTGCAGCACAATGGCACGAAAATTGCAGAACCAACTGATATTGCCAACATCCTGGCAGATAGGTTCATTGCTAACTTTATCCCCCTCTTACCTCCTAAAGGGCCCATATCTATACAGGAAGAATGCAGAGTCCCTCTAATCACAGCTACGCAGGTAAAATCTGCACACTCTAAAGCCAAAAACACAGTATTCATGGGACCAGACAACATCCCAGGCTGCGTTTTGCATGAACTTCAGAATGAACTGGCTCCCCACCTAAGCACCATGTTCAATCGTAGCCTCACGTCAGGCTTTGTGCCCACCGAATGTTGCACAGCAACAGTTGTGCCACTCCACAAAGGGGAAGCCACCACTGATCCCTGGAACTATCGCCCTATTAGTCTGACGAGCCTAGTCTGTAAGGCCAATGAACGTATCATCGTGGAGCTCATAAACAGACATTGGTAACCTCCAAACTCTGGACCCCACCCAGTTTGGGTTTGTGAAAGGCAGATCATGCCTCCTGAACCTGATTGACTACTTTGAAGCAGTCACCAAAGCCGTAGATGAGAGTAAGGTGGTTCACGCAGTCTGTCTTGACCTTGCCAAGGCTTTTGACACCATCCCCAATTCTGGAATTATAGCTAAACTGACTAAACTAGGTGTAAATCCCTACGGCACAAGATGGGTTACCAACTGGCTCACTGACAGAACCCACACTGTAAAAGTTGGACTCCAAATCTAACTTCAAGCCAGTGACAAGTGGAGTACCATAGGGTTCAGTCCTGGGACCTCTACTGTTTGGTATCTTCTTCTCTGAAGTACAGGCTAACACAGAAGGCCTTTGGCTGACAAAGTTCACAGATGACTGCAAACTAGGAGCCGTAGTGGAGTCCCCAAATGATGTGGACATCCTACAGAAGGGCCTCACTGAGACAGATGCCTGGGGTCAGAGCCATGGCCTCAAGCTCAGTGCCAAAAAGTGCATTGTCATCCCCTTTGGTAAAAACTCTGTGCACATGAACTACCACATAGACGGCAGTCTAACGCCGAATGTGTGATGAGACCTTGGGACCCAGGTGGATAGTACTCTCTCCTTTGATAATTACATCGTCACAGTAGTCAGGACATTTTTATGTGGCACACCATCACAAAAGGGTTTTCATCTAGGAAAAAAGAGGTAATTGTTCCCCTCTACTCAACACTCATTAGATCCATTGTAGAGTACACTGCCCTTTTTGGAATATACCTCACAAGACATCTGCAGCAGCTGGAAAGGTCACCGAAGTACCTCACAAAAAGGATTACTGGCCTCAAACAGATGCCCTACACTGACAGTCTCAAAAAAACTCCAGCTTTACTCTGTAGCATATCGCCTACTCCGAGGAGATCTCTGCCTAACATATAAAGCTATGTTAAACCCAGAGCTGTTGGACATGCTACACCTAAATAAATCCCAATCCCTCCAAGCTGCACATTCTAAGGACCTAAAACTTGTCACCTCAGTAAACGGGACATGTTGGAGGGATAGATTCCTGTCCCAGAGACTCCCCATACCCTGGAACAAGCTACCCATCTACGTCAAGCAAAGTTCCTCAATAGCACTCTTCTAGAAAAACCTAGATGAGTGGATGAGAAATACACCCTGGGGATCACTTCTGTGACTCTGCTTGACAGGGGTACAGGAAAATAACTTTCTTGAGTGGCGTAAGCCGGGTAACCTTGTTGACTAGGCTTACTTAGGCCCTTGGGCTGATAGCCTAGTTGCCTACCTATGGTGGTTCCTGTATAAGCTTTTGGCTTGGAGTGTAAAAGTCCCTGGAAAAATAAGTGAGGTTTTGCTGCAGACATGCTACCCAGGTGTTCACATAGATTGGTGATATTAACTTACTTTGTGTTCCTTGTATGGATGTTGAGTGTTGCAAGGTAAAACCTTAGTCTTATTAAAATAGTGAGTTTACCTAGTAAATTTTCAGATATAAGTACTTTAAAGTTTAAATATAATTCTGTAGAATGATATGCATGTGTTTGAGCTACCTCAGAAACATTGCTGAATGAGTAAAATATGTGGCAAAATATTGTATGTAAACATAGTGATGACAAAAGGTCTGCATTTCTCAAATTTCTGGGTAAGATAGTTGTAAAGACTGCAGTAGTTTTGATGAATGGTCTTGGCGTGTCGCTGACTCTCAGCATGTAAGAAGACTATATGGATTGTAGGTTGAATTAAGTGAAAAAAATTAAAAAAACCCTTTTGTATTTTGTAGGTCACGGTATAGACGAAGATCTTACAGCAGGTCAAGATCCCCATCTGTCTCTCCGCAAAGGCGTTCAAGTTCATTTAAACGGTCAAGAACTCCAAGAAGGCGTTCCAGCTCAGGGGCAAGATCATTGTCCAGGTCTCCACAAAAGCCATCCAAATCTCGTGTGAAGTCACGGTCTAGATCACCCAGAAAAAATGCTGGAT
Organism: Protopterus annectens; assembly: GCF_019279795.1. Taxonomy (NCBI): domain Eukaryota; kingdom Metazoa; phylum Chordata; order Ceratodontiformes; family Protopteridae; genus Protopterus; species Protopterus annectens. The sequence continues at coordinate 1,378,192,244 of NC_056725.1, read as the reverse complement.
CTAGAACAAAGTCGCAGTCCAGTCATAAAAATTCCAGTTCAGCAGCAAGGTCTCGTTCAAGGTCACCAAAAAGGCGTTCTAACTCTGTCAGTAAGAATAAGTCTAGGTCTGCTGGAAAGCGGCACAAGTCACGCTCCCGATCAAGGTCACGAAGCAATCGTCACAAGAAAAGTAGGAGATCGGTCTCTTAGGACTGGCAGTTCTGTAATTTGGTTACATTTTTCAGCCCTTATTACTGATTTGGTTTATGTGCATCTTAAGTTCACAAGAGTGGTATTTGGATAACATTTGTAACTAAAATATTTTAGTACCACAACCATGAACTAAAGAACATAAATGTTACTGCCTTTATCTATCTATCTTTTTTTTTTTTTTTTTTTTTATTATTACAGCTTTGAGTACTATACAGTGATGAAGACGGTGCACATTGGAGATGAACAAAGCCTTACCTTCATTGAAACTTCAGATACTAGAAGCCTTTGCTTGTGTCTATGTACATACTTGTATGTAGGGTATATATTCATGCATTTTGCGGATTTTGGTGTGCTTAAAAAAAGGTGTTTGGCAGATGCATTTTATTTTTTATTCTGTGTTCCACAGCTAACATGTACAACAAAATTTCACCTGTTTAATTCTCCCCTTCTAATATGTAATTGTTTGAATTTTTTGGTTATTTTCTTAATATACAGATGGCCATTGAATGAGATTTTGATATTTTGGTACATTGTTGCATATTTGAAGAAATATGTCCACTGTTGTAATTTGCATCCATTTTCAATAATTGAGATTTTCACCATTCCAATTTTAAGGCAAGTAACAAGATTCTCTAACGTTTTCATAGCTTGAGTAATTGTACACATGTATATTTTGCTAAATATATGGTAGTTTAATACTGTAGTTTGCATGGTCTGCTTTACAGATGGTGGAGCAGTTTGTCCTCACTGTTCCAGCTTGAATGACTGATAACTGTGCATCTAGTATTTCCTGGACTTTGGTTGCCAGGAAAACTTGTTTGTATTACTGTGTATATACTTGTAAATAAATCATTTTTTTATTATTATTGGATGTTTTTAAGCTAGCATGCATAGAATTTGGATCTCCTAAGCCGTGTGTTTTTTAAAGAGTAGCAGTTGAATGTTGCAAGATCAGATGTAGGGCCTCTACTGCAATGGATTAACTGCTTTGGGTTTCCTCTCCTGCAAGGGTCTAGCATGGCCATTTTCTTTTTTCCCCTCCTTATTTTCCCATGGTGAAAGATGCATACTACTTGGTGGTATACATGTGACAGGGACAACAAACCTAGCCCTGTGCCTTTCAGTGTTTTTCTGCCACACTCCCATTCTGATTGCGACTTTGGAAAACATTTTAAATTTGATATCTTGAAAATGTATCCCATTCTGGTTGTATGGCATCCATATAAGCCAGATCCACCATCCACATCCCCCGATACTGTTTTGGGGATAAGCATCATCAAGCAGTACTCAGTGTTGTATCTTCAAGGGGGTATATTAAAGTAGTATAGAAAAGCTTCAGGTGGGGTATATTAAAGTAGGATAGAAAAGCTTCAGGTGGGGGGTATATTAAAGTAGGATAGAAAAGCTTCAGGCTTACTTTACATCTTGCTATATTGGCACTGGAATTTTCAGGATGTTCATTCACATGACCCCAGACCAACTTCAGAGAGAAGGACATGGAAGGTGGATGTTACTTACATTTTCCACAAAGTAACTGTCCTTCAGACTGCTTTTTTATCACCAGGTCACCAACCAGTGTGGAGTCACATTTATGCCTGTGCTGTGCTTCAACAGATATTGAAAAAACTACAAGGTAGTGCACCCTCAGCAATCTGCTGGGGGATTTGTGTCTAGTATTGGCTGTCCTCAGTGCTGTGTTCAAATTGGAGAAACTTTGCAGTGCCAGGCCTACTGGTGCAATACTTTGCACATTCCCCTTACACTTTCTGGATATGAACCCCAGCGAAACTCAGTTAAGTGGCCATAGTCACTGCATTTACAGCTTCTGCCACAAACATTTGTAAGGAGCTGTTAAGACCCCCCCCCCTCCCCCTCCAGTTGTGTGTGCAGTGGAAACATTTGAGTTAGACTTTTGTTTGTCATATTTATCACTTCTGCAGTAGCCTTGCCTGTATGGGTTATATTCTGTTAAGGATACAACAGCCAGCCAGCTTCCTAAGCTTCAGAGAACCTGCACCCAAGCTGTTAGGCAGCTCAGGCTGAGCTGACTGAAGACAAGTTTTGGCACCAAACCAGTCAGCTTTACTGCCACAGAAGAGTACACTCCTTTTTAGGCTTTCAAGCATGGACTGTCTTGTGCTGCTGTTCCTCTGCTGGGTAGATTGTTCCTTTTAGGGAGATCATCCTATCCTTCCTTTTAATAACTTAGCTTATTTATACTTTCCTCTGCAAGAAGTTTTGTTTTTTGTTTTTTTTTTTTTTTTTTTTATTATTATTTACAGCTGCGAATTTGTCTTTTTTTTCCCTGTCAATTTAAAAGTTGTTTGAAGTAACTGAAAACCATTTTTTGTGTGTGGTGATATTGTGCTGATTTTACTTTGTGGGGCTGGAATAGTGTTTGTGCTTTCGACTGTCTGAAGAAAGTGACTTTTAGAAAGTTCTATTTTTTACCTGCATTTGCTGCTTGTTTTCTTTGGAAAAGAGGCACGATTTTCAGCTTGACCACGGAACAAACTGCCTATCCTTTTCTTTTTGTGGCTGGAAGAAGGAATGACTGCCTTTGCTACCACAGCTTGCTAGTAATTTGTCATAGCTGCAAGTGACTGCGGTAGCCATTGTTGTACCTCAGAACACTTGTCTTACCTTGGTTCCCAAGCCAGATATCTAAAACAATTGTATTTTCTAGCGCTTTAATTAAAAAGCTAGAGAATAAAAAAAATCCCTTGGAGGCTAGATAATTGTTTTTGGATATCTGTTACTTGTATCTGTGTTTGGGAATTGGACACCAATCCCCACACAGGTGTAGTGATTTATTCCCAGCTTTTCTACTATGTCACCCACTGGATTACCAACTGGCTTACAGATAAGACCAAGGAAATCAAAATAGGGAAAGTGTCTCCAGGAGGAGACCAATCACCAGTGGATTCCTCCAGGGGTTCTGTGCTGGGACCTCTCCTGTTTGGCATCTACTTTTCGGAAATAAGTCAACCTAAAGATTCTGATTGTCTGTTCCTAGCCTGAGGTCATCTAGTCATTTTGTCCCCATATGACTTAGCCATCCCGCAAGAAGGTTTGTCCCAAATAAATTACTGATGCCTAAACACAGACTTGAAGCTAAATGCCAAAAAATGCATTATTGTATCCTTTGAGAAGTCATCTATCCTAGGGGAACTGCCAGATTAACAGTAAACCCCTAAGAGTTGACCCAGTTCAGGATTTGGAAACTTATGTAAACGGTGACTTAACTTTTAACCAATATGTGCCCGTTGTAAGAAAGGCCTTCCATATCACACAGTTTATAAACATGCGTATTGCATCTAGATCAAGAGATGTCATTGTTTCCTTTTACTCGGCCCTCATTAGGCCAGTCTTTGAATACACTGCTCTCTTTGGCATGTATCAGTCAAGACACATGAAACAACTGAAACACCTTTAGAGACCTTCCTAAACTGATACAAGGCCCTAAATGTGTTCTTCATGGACCAGTTCAAAGCTGTGTCCCTGTACTGATGTTCTTCGTGTTTCACTGCTGCAGTCATTACATTTGCGTAATCTGCTGGCAGGTTGCCCTCAGTCGGCCTGATTAGCAAAGTCTTGGGTCCTGCGTTGGTTGCTGTCCCTTCTTCCATGATGTGAGGTCAGACGAGGAAGAAGGTAAAAGGAAATGAGGACTTCCAGCAAAGAGGTGGGGATGGATTGTGTGAAAGATCTGCGATAGTCTGGCGTGAATGCTCAAGGCAGGAGTGTGGCATTGAATTGAGAGATGGTAAGTTAACACGATTCCCCGACCCCATGTAGAAAATAAAAAAGAAGGGGGGCTGATGATATTATTGTCGTCATCACCAATGGGATGGAGAGGGCCAATCCGTAACCAAATGGAATAGGTTAATTTGAGCACAAAAAGGGAAACTGTCTAAAAAAAAAAAAAAAATACCCCACAGGGGCAACTAACATAGTACTCATTTTCATTCAACATATGGACCATTAGCTGCATTTTTGCATCGTTTGCAGCCAAAACTGGAGTAAGTACCACCCACCCTGTCAGTATTGCTACTACTGCTAATTTGGTGGAGCTGCTCTAAAAATGCCTTATCATTCTATCAATAAATTGTTTCATTAACGCAATCCTTAAGAGACTCATGTCCTCTGAATACTGATGAAAACACTTACATTTTCTTTAGTCTCCTGTCATATGCAAGTAAAACTGGAACTACCAACTCTTCTGTCAACCAACTTCGCCTCATGTTTGGGAAAGTCCTACTTCAGTCACTGGTACATAATCGGTGTCTCTTGCTAAAACTTCGAGTGTTCTTTCTAACATAATTGATGGATAAATTCCTTTCCCTTAAAAAAAAAAAAATGTTCCCGACTTTGTCAGGAACATCTCTTCAGTAGTCTAAAGGCCCTGACTAATTGGCTCTTTGCCATGCCTTTGCCCATATGATAAGTGTGCATACTAGTATAGTTCAAATACTTATTGCCACTGATCTCCTTTATCCCCATTTCAGTTTTATAAACTCATGTTTATTTACATTTGTTGACCGGAAGTGTCCGACTGGACGTAGGTCCATTTTCAGCGGAGGCCCGGAGAGAAAAGCTCCACAGTTAAAATATACAGACAGTAGTTGCATTGGATTTACATAGCAATTAACAATTTGATCAACATAGCAATTAACAATTACAGTTACAGATGAAGAATATAGTACATCAGTAGACTACTAGAATCTTTATCATCTGTGAAGTACATAAGACATTAACAGCTGTTACAATAAGAAGTTCCTGCTGTATAAGTAGTTAGGCTTATGAGCATCCAAGCTTGTTATAATCCAGGTAGTTAGTGGGGGGGAAAGAAAGGTAGTAGGTGGATGGGGTGGGTGAATTAGAGTGGGAGTTGCAAGGGCATAGCCAACATGTTTTTAGGTGCATGATGGTACGGAGGTAATTGTGGGTGGGAGGGAGTTCCATAATTTGGCTATGGCTGTGACGCAAGAGAATAGTGCTTCTCCAGCAGAGTTATTGGCTTTAGTGACCTGCAAGTGATTTTTGTTGCTGGATCTTAGTGGTCTGGTGGTGCGATAGGGTTGGAGTAGATTTTGGTGGGATGGGACATTTAGTGGATGGTTTACTAGTTTGTGGGCGAGTGTGAGTTGATACCATTGAAGGAGGTGAGGGAGTTCAAGCCAGCCCAGTTCAGCAAGTGAGAGTGTGTGGTGACTACGGTAGGATGCTCCTGTGGTGAATTTGGCAATTTTGTTGTAGCAGGTCTCTAGCTTGTTTAGATCACATTGCCTTATGTTGGTATATATCGGAGAGGCATAAAGTAGGGTGGAGATAAGGTGGGTATTTGCTACTGAAATCTTTGCTGCTTTATATAGATCAAGATAGGTCTAGATAATTATTATTTTACTCTGTAGTTAAATATTCATGCGTTTCATTTAAAAATTTGATAAAAGTAATTTTCAGTGGAACTCCCCCAAATTCCAATGTTACCAATAAAACACAAATTGCAGTGTTTAAAACACTTGCAAACAAAGATTTTTAGTTTCCCAGGCAGTTGAAGAAAAAAACAAGTCGGTGGTATATGTGGAAGCCATTAGTGCTTTCATTGCAGCTCTCGAAATTTGATTAAAAGACACATTATTCAATGCTTTTCAATGTGGAACAGGTCAGATATACATTCGGCTTCAACTTCTCTTCTTTACTTTCTAAAACCTATAACCAAGTCACATCCCTCCTCTTGCAATATATTTATATGCAGAGAGATTACATTCAAGGTCACAAAAATTTCTCAACCACCTCTAGGCTTTTAAAAGGTGGGTTTGCTATACAATTATGAATTTTCAGAATTCCACAAATTGTAGACAGTTTGGGATATTTGTTATCAATGCCAAACTGTTGTACCAGTCTTTACTTCAGTTCTAATAGCAATGTGTCCGTATCCTTGTATTTCTGCCTTACAAAATTCATATTGACTTTTTGGTGATATTTCTGATCCCAGCAGCAGGGAAGCATTGTGAGATCACGACAGGCCTGTAGTTGCAGCCAGAGGCTCTAAAACAAAGCCAACAGCAGTATTTGAATATTATTGTCGGCTGCTGTTGAAAGCACTACTCATTTTGTTAAGATTGATTTTTTTTTTAAAAGAAATTTTGAAATGGTTGACAAACAAAAGGAAAAAAAAACCAATTCCATCTGACCCAAAAAGGTCAAACATATTGTCCTCCCCTCCTTTAGTACAAGTGCTACTGCTTGGAACTTTAGAGCCCATCCCCTTTAGGTCTGAAGGCAAAGGGTTTTATGGCAGACTGTCTTATTCAGATTTAGTAAAAACTACAAGAAAATCTTAGCCAAGCTAGAGTTTTTACTGTGTGATAACTTAAACCTCCTCTAATGGAGGCCAGTAGAGATGTATGCAAATTACCTCTTAAGAACATTGTGATGTTCTTCACGTTTCACTGTTGCAGTCATCACATTTGGGTTATCTGCCTGCAGGTAACCCTCAGCCAGCCTGAATACCAGATTCTTGGGATTTCTGCGTCGGATGCTGTCACTTCTTCCATAATGTCAGATCGTCAGGGGCATAAAACATGCAGCTGACGCCATTACATCAGTCTTTCTTGCTGTATGGTGCCCGAAGCAAAAGGAGTTCTCAAGTGCTGGTCGGCAGACTCCTGAAATTTTCGTTTGAGTCTTCAAAAAGATAAGTACCCCATTGGGGATCCTTTTTTCTTGCTCTAACCGATGTCAGAAAAAAATTAATAATAGTCTTGCCTGTGGAGAGCAGATACGTCATAGAGATGTTCATTCTTACTGCATCACCTGTTTAGGCACAGACCATGACATCCCTCGCTGTCTGTTTTGTGCCTTGTTCAATGCCCAAACTATTTGTCTGGCTATTTTTGTAGCTAAATACTTTCGTTCTCAATCTCCGTACTCAGAAATGGGCTAGTTAAGCCATCCGACTACCGATCTACCGAAATAAACGTAAGGATAAAGACAGAGATCGCATAGGTCCAAAACTGCTGCCGACGCTTCTGTTAAACTAGTCGCCAGTCTCTGTGAAATGCTTTCACAGCTCCTGATTCCCACTTCTACAGATTCGCAGACCTCTCGAGACGCATTCAGAGTCTGGTATGCCGCAAGATGCTTTTTCGACTATGGAAGCTGTGGATGTCTCTACTTCGGATGGGTCCAGAGCCGCTGTGCAGGCACTGGCTTCTGAAGGTGTATTCAGGCCTACGGATTTTCATATTAAACCGACAATTTTGTTTCAAGCTAAAAATACCGTATTCCTCAGGTCTAAAGCTCACACTTCTCCTAGAAAATAGATGACCAAAGCACATTCTCAGGCCCACTTGCCTCAAAAACAAATTATTATAGTGCCTGAAGACCTTATTACCTTAATTAGGGGAAGCCAGCCTTCCCCTTGTAATAGACCTAGAACTTATTTTCCTTCTGATTCTTATGATCAGGAATCTGATATCTCATTTCCTGATATCTCATTTCCTTATGACTACCAGGATTTACCCTTATCTACTTATGTGGATTCTGATGATTCTGCTTCCCCCTCCAGAGGATTTTTCTTTTGGTGAAACCTTGCATACCCTTAGGGAACATTTCTGCTGGGAAACCCCCAAATCTCTTTTTGGACTGAACAGTCCTGGAATTCTTAAACCTGCCTCAGCACAGGCCTCTAGCTATCCCTCCTGTTCTGGAGATTGTAGATGTTTTCCTGGAATCCATCCTTACCCCAGACACTTTGCCTCCAGCTCCCAGGAAACCTGACAGGTACTATAGAGTACCTGACTCTCTCAAATTCCTCTTCAAGAATCCTACTGCGGATCCAGAGACCATTTCCCAAGGACCTAAAAGCATTAAGGCTAATACTGTCAAGAATCCTACCCATTCTTAGAGGGATTCTAGGGCTTTAGACAGATGGAGTAAGAAGGTATATACCTCTGCTACTCTGGCCATTAGGGCTTTAAATTGACAGTTTCATATGTTAAAGTATCAGCAACATATTATGGGACTAATTAAACAGAAAATGATATTGATTCCTAACTGTGCTGAACACAAAGATTTACAAGAGTTGATGCATTCTGCTGACCAAGTTGGTAAACATACTTTGCAATGTGGTTTTGATGCTTTAGAAGCATCTTGCAGGGCTGGTGTCACTGGGTCTGTACTTAGAAGGCATGCTTGGCTTAAGGAACAAAACTTGCCAGGTCATGTTGATGCTAAATTACTGGATGCACCCTCTCACCAAGACCGCCTTTTTGGCAACAAAGCGGAAGTCCTCAAAAGAATGGAGGAAAAAGCTAAATCTATGCAAACTGTTAAAGATTTCTTACAAGTACAGCCACCTAGATTCAGTAGGCACTGGCCTTCAAAGAACTGGTCCTTTCCAGTCCCTTCCAGGCCTTCAATCCAAACCCAGGAGCAACAGACCATCAAGACTTCAGTCTCAGGCTATGCACAGATCTAAGCAGTGGGGGGCTCTCACTTCCAAAGCAGGGAGTAGTAAGCCACCCCCCTATGGAAAAATTGCACAATGGCTTAAGGATAACTCTTCCAAGCCTTGCTCAACTACTTGCACCTTTAAGAGGAAAGCTTGCCCTGCATGCAAAAAAATGGAAATTCATTACCCAAGACAAATGGGTTTTAAACAGTTTCCCTAGGATACAGAGTCCACTCTCTCCCATCCCCAAGTGGGTGGTGGCCCAAAAACAAGTTCTTTCTCTCCTCAGCATCAAGGCTATTCAACCTGTCCCAGCAGAGCAAAGGTGACAAGGTTTCTATTCAAGACTGTTCCTGGTTCCCAGAAAAGAAAACTCCTGGCTTTCTATCCTCAGCACCTTTCTGGTGGTTCCAAAATTCAAAATGCTAACTCAACAGCTTCTTCCTATGCTAGCCAAGGATGCCTGGCAGGCAACCCTAGACTTAAAAGAAGCCTATCTGCACATCCCAGTAAGGGAATCTTGCAGGAAATACCTACGCTTCAGGACAGGCTCCATGCACTATCAGTTCTCTGCACTTCCCTTTGGCTTCTCTACTGCGCCCAGGGTATTCACAAAGTGCCTAGCTCCAGCCATTGCATTTTGCAGGCAGAAATATTCAGATTTACCCATATTTGGACGATTGCCTGATTCAGGCAGAGCGTCAGGATTTGCTATTACAGCACCTGGCATTTATAAAGAGACTTCTAACTTCGCTGGGGGCATTTATAAAGAGACTTCTAACTTCGCTGGGGTACACCATCAACGAGAAGAAATCACACCTATTACCCTGCCAACAGATTGTATTCCTGGGAGCAAGCTTCTACACAACTTCCCAGATGGCATTCCTCACTCCAGAGAAACAAGTTTATTTGACCACCTACTTCAACCTACTGGCCACAAAATCCCAGCTATCTGCAAGGAAAATCCTGCAAGCCCCTGGGTTCATGGCCTCTTGCATTCTGTTAATTCCATATACAAGACTGTGCATATGAGGAAACTTCAATGGTATCTAAAAAGTCTATGGTGTCAACATTCTCAGGACCTGGAAACAATGATTCCCATCATCCCTTGCCTAAGGGCAGAGTTCCTTTGGTGGCAGAGGCCTGCAACCATAACAAGGGACTCCTTTTCACTCTACCCCCTGCCGCCAAAACCCTAACAGACACATTAGACTATGCATGGGGGGCTCACATGGCAGGGCAGTACATTCAGGGCAAATGAAACCCAATACAGATGCACCTGCGTATCAATTAAAGAAATGTTAGCTGTAGAGTTTGCTCTGACAGCCTTCAAAGACCTTATTCTTCCAGGACAACTATTCGTAAAGACAGAGAACACCACAGTTATGTGGTACATAAGTAGGGGGAACCCATTCCTACCCACTCTGCAGACTAGCCATGGCTCTGTGGAACACAGCCTTGAGCAACCAAGTGAACCTGCAAGCTCAATTCTTGCCAGGCAAGCTAAATTCACTGGCAGACGACAAGCAGAAATCTCATGGACCCACACGAATGGAAACTGGAACCCAAAATACTCAAGCTCTTGAACAAATGGGGGACTCCAGAGGTAGACCTGTTTGCCTCCCCTCAGAACCACCAATTGAAAAAGTACTGCACCAGAACTCCCCACTGTCAAGCTTGGAAAGTGGATGCCCTGTCCTTTACCTGGGAAGGCCTTTCAGTTTATGCCTTCCCCCTCTGCCTCTCCTGTCGAAGGCCCTGCTAAAGATCAAACAGGACAAGCCAAGGACTATTCTAATTGCACCGGACTGGCCACACCACCACTGGTACCCCTTTTTGCGCAGTCTGGCAGTGCTGCAACTATGGCACCTGCCTCAGACTCCTTCCCTGCTGTCTCAACAGGTGGGCCAGATTCTGCACCCTCCGCTTCAAACCCTGAACCTTGCAGCCTGGCTAATCCCCTGAGCTCACCTCTAGCAACCCTCAGTAAGCAGGTGCTGCATGTCATTCTTGAGACAAGGAAGCCTAGTGTTAGAAGAGCCTATTCATAAAAGTGGAAACGATACTGTTCCTGGAGCCATTCTCAAGGGATGGCCACAACGGTGCCCAGCTTGCCTCATATTCTAGATTAACAGAAATGCTCCACAAGGGCCTATATTTCTCATCAGTTGATTCATGCCTCAGCCATATCAGCACATTATAATACTGAGCCCACCCCTCTTCTCTCATCCACTGCTAAAACAATTCCTTAGAGGATCCAAAAATTTGACCCCCCAGGAAAGCTCCCACTCCAGCCTGGGACCTAAACTTTGTGTTGGAGAAACTTACCCCCCCCCCCCTTTGAACCAGCTGTTACAGCACAGTTTAAATTTCTTTCTTGGAAAACAGCTTTACTTCTAGCCATCACTTCTGCAAGAAGTGTCTGAACTGCAGGCCCTTATGGCAGTGGGAACTCTTCATTATCTTCCATGCGGACAGGGTTTCCCTCAGGACTAATCCATCATTTATGCCCAAGGTGGTATCTAGTGTGGCTCTGAACTAGTCCATTCATTTGCCTATTTTTTTCCCTAATCCCCAGAATAAAGGGGAAAGGATATTGCATTCCCTGGATGTGCACAGACAGCTTAGATTCTATCTGTACAGGACTAAGCCTCTGTCTGACCAGCTGCTAGTCAGCTTTGCTGCAGGGACAGAGGGGAAGGCCATTTCAAAGCAAACCATTTCCAAATGGATAGAACATTGCATCCATTTCTGCTACAAACACCACGGAAAACATACCCCACAAGGGATAAGAACACATTCCACCAGGGCTGCATCTACCTGTACTGCTTCTCTGAGGAGTCCCTACCAGGGACATCCTGGAAGCTGCAACCTGGAGCTCTGTACATACTTTTACCAAGCATTACCACTTGCCTCTCTTCTAAATCCAGAGCTGAATTTGCCACAGCAGTCTTACAGGGCCTCATTGCTAGCCCTAATGCTCCTTAACTGCCTCCACCCTTCATTAGCTTTGGGAATCAACCCAAATGTGATGACTGCAACAGGGAAACACAAAGAGCATAGTACAGTTGTGTACACCTACCATAAATGTAGATGTTAGAGTGTATTCACTGTTGCAGTCCTGGTTACCCTCCCTCCAGCCCTCCTGACTTCTCTTTACTTTTATCTATCTGTTTTGTTTGGCGTACTTTATATCATGTGTATTTGCTTTTTGCTGGGGGTGTTCCATACTATGTAATTGCTTCCAATTGTGGGGGCACCTGACATCTGGGGCAAGAAAAACTGATGTAATGGTTTCGACTGTATGTTTTATACCCCTGACAACCTGACGTCATGGAAGAAGCGACAGCATCCGATGCAGAAATCCCACGAGTCTGGTATTCAGGCCTGCTGAGTGCTACCTGCAGGCAGATAACCTAAATGTGATGACTGCAACAGTGACTACACTTGAACATCTACATTTATAGTAAGTGTACACAACTATACTTTTCAGCTATATGACTTCTGAATATCCATGATTTTCTATTCTTTTCCATCTTAAGTCTTTGTGGACAAATTCAAGCCAGTAAAACCAAACCCCGCTGTCTGTGGACATGTATGTTTGTTTTCTTATGACCTTGTCAGTACAGCAAAAAAGTGGACTCTGTCCTGGGACCCCTCTTGTTCGGTATATACTTCTCTGAGGTACAGGCAAACACGGGAGGACTGTGGCTTACCATGTTTGCAGATTGCAAACTGGGAGCCATAATCGACTCGCCGGCTGACTGAAGCATCCTCCAGAAGAGCCTTACGGAGACGGATGCCTGGTGTCAGAACCATGGCCTCAAGCTAAATGACAAAAAGTGCATAGTCATCCCCTTTGGGAAAAACAAAGTGCCCACAAACTACCACATAGGAGGTAATCCACTAAGTACGGAAGAAGTAATTAGGGATCTGGGGACCCAAGTAGATAGTAACCTCCATTTGACAATCACATTGCCAAAGTGGTTAGAAAAACCTTCTATGTAGCTCACTTAATCACAAAAGGGTTCACATCTAGATCAAGAGAGGTCATTGTGCCCCTCTACTCATCGCTCATCAGGCCCATAATTGAGTACAATACCCCATTTGGGATGTACCATACCCGACACCTGCAACAGCTGGAGAGACCTCAAAAATACCTCACCAAGGGATCGTGGGCCTCAAACAGATGCCCTATGCAGCTCGACTAAAACTCCAGCTCTACTCAGTTGCTTACCGCCTACTCAGAGGTGATCTCTGCCTGACGTACAAGGCCATGTCTAACCTGGAATTGTTGGACATGCTCCACCTCAAGAAAACCAAATCCATTAGAGCTACACGCTCCAGGGATTTTAAACCTTAGCACAACAATAAATAGAAAATGCTGGAGGGATAGATTCATATCCCAAAGGCTTCCCTCGCTCTGGAATAGAATCCCAGTCCATGTTAGGCAGAGCCCCTCGCTGACCCTGTTCAAGAGAAATCTTGAGTGGATGGGAAATCATAAATTTACTCCTGGGATCACTTCTATGGCCCTGCTGGACAGAGGCTCAGGAATCTAGTCTAAAAGGGAGGCGAAAGCAAACACATTCTGGCTAGGCTTATAAATGCCCTAAGGCAGATAGCCTAGTACCTACTTATGAACCTATTGTAGAAACACAAGGTCTTTATACCCAGCTGAGGTCCATAACCATTAAGGTGGCTGCAAAAATATCCCAACTAACAACTAAATCAGAGTAAAAAGGTCACACAGGCAAACCAATTAGCAATAACTACAAGAAAACCTAGCCAAACTAGAGATGTTATGTGGTCCTATCTCTCCTCCATTCTTTACTCAATTCTAGTTTCCGACTCTGCCAATTATTTCTCTAGCACGAGGTCTCTAATTGGCTGGGCTAACCCGGTATCCCAAGATGCACCTCGCCCTAGTCCCATATCTCGTTTGCCGCTCATAGAGTTAGGACGTGGTCTCGCTTGGCTGTGGCTAAGTACGCTTTTCAAATACTTTTCCAAGTATTTTAGTAGTCCGTTGTATTGCAAAAGCTATTTTAATAGCTACTCTTCTATTTTTGACTAGTTCTTGTGAGCCTTGTGAGGACTGTTTGTTTGTGGTATCCCTCTGTTTCACGGGCTAGGCCCGTTTAAGGTAGAGGACCTAGTCCTCTCCAGTGTTGTTCCCTTGTATGTTTTGTGCTGGTTTTTTGAGTTGAGTAGATGTGAAATTGTTCGATCTCGCCATTTGTTCTTACACACTGGTTCGGAGCCTCGGGCCAGTAAAAGCTTTTGTATTTTCAAACTTTTTTGGGGATTTATAGCTATTTAAAGCTAGATGTTCATCGTGCATGCATGGGTTCTCCTGCGGGTCCTTGGTCGGCCGAATTCCAAAGTCTAGGTCCGGCGTCGGTTGTCGTCGCTTCTTCCCTGACGTCAGTGCGACAGGGGTATAAAGGAACCAGCCGCCGCCATTTTCTTCAGTCTTTCTTGCCGCATGGTGCCCGAAGCAGAAGCAGTTCGCAAGTACCGGTTGGCCAGCTCCTGAGATTACGAAAATTTGGAAACCGAAGTCTTCTTAAAAGCTAAGTACCCCATTGGGGAAACTTTGGGGAAACTTTTCTCGCCTCAGACCGATGTCAGACAAAGTTAATTGTATTTCTTGTGGGAAGCAAATACCACATAAGGATTTCCATTCCCTCTGTATACCTTGTTTAGGCCCAGACCACGACGTCTCGGTCTGTCGCTTTTGTGCTACATTCAACAAACGCACTATTAAGCGTCGGGCGGATTTCGCCCAGCATTATTTTGGGAACGCATTTAACTATACTATGTCGTCGGATACTCCGACTCCGGTTTTGTCTAAAAAACGCAAAGACAAGGACCGACACATGAGGTCCACGGCCTCTACCGACACAACGCCAAAGCCGACTACACGTGGTCCGGTTCTCAGCGAGGCGCCTACACAGCCCCTGATTACCGACGACACATCTTTGACGGTGTCTCTTGTGCCCGAGGTCGCAGGCTTCTCTGCCCACACCCCGACTACAGATACCGAAGCCACTCTTGGCGTTGAAACTCAGAATGTGGACAGGTCCGCCTCCACTCAAGGTGTCTTCAGACCTTCCTCTTCTTTCTCCATCAAGGCTTTCACAAAGTCTAAAGCTACCATGCACTCTGAGACCAGCTACACAGGGCCCATCTCCAGGCCCCATGCCCAAGAAACAGATGCTTAAAATGGCTGAGGATTTAATTACTCTAATCAGAGGTTCTCAGCCCCCACCGGACAAAAGGCCCAGAGTGGAGGAAGATTCCCCCTACTCTGATCAGGGCTCCATTATTTCAGAGCACTCTGATGATCAGGAACATTCTTACTCCCCTTTTGAAGACTCTGATGCGGAGGAGTCCATCCCTTCTGTATCCCCCCCTGAGGATTACTCATTTGGGGAAACTTTGCATACCTTAAGGGAACACTTCCACTGGGAAGGCCAGGATTATTCAGATTCCAAGAAAAGGCTCAGGGAATTTCTCTTGTTACCCCAGCACAGACCTCTGGCTATACCTCCTGTCTTGGACATCCTAGATGATGTTTACTCGTAGGCCTGCCTTAACCCGGACTCTCTACCTCCAGCTCCAGTTAAGCCTGACGGGTTCTACAGGGTTCCTGACTCACACCAATTTCTATACAAAAGCCATGCTGCTGACCCAGAAACCATCTCACAGGGCCCCAAGGGAGTTAAGGCCTCCATTGCCAAAAATCCATTGCCTTCCGAGAGAGATTCCAGATCCTTAGAAAGGTGGGGAAAAAAGGTATATACCTCGGCTACCTTATCCATGAGGGCCTTAAACTGTCAGTTTCATATGCTAAAATATCAACAGTTTTTGTTATCACAATTAAAGTAAAATGTCACAACCTGAACAACCAGACTTGAAGGAGTTGCAGGATTTGATGCATAGTGCAGAACAAGTGGGTAAGCATACCTTACAATGTGGTTTTGATGCTCTAGAGGCCTCATGTAGAGCTGCTGTTACAGGATCAGTCATACGTAGGCATGCCTGGCTCAAGTAACAAGCCTTGCCTGATCATGTCAAAGCTAAATTACTAGACGCCCTCTTCAAAAGGATGTACTATTTGGTGCTAATGCTGAGGAAGTATTAAGGAAAATGGAGGAAAAGGCTAAATCAATGCAAACTGTGAAAGATTTTCTACAGGTTCAACCCCCACGTTTTAGTAGAAATTGGCCTTCCAAAAACTGGTCCTTTCCTGCCACAGACAGACCCCAAAGAGGCAGATACAGGCGCCCGAGGGGCAGAGGACAATCCCAAGGATCGTATAGAGGCAGACAATGGCAAGCTCCTACACAAAGAGGTGGTGAGGACAACTAACAATCTTTCAGAAAGCAAACCCAATGACTTCCCCTTTGCATGCCAACCAGGTCTCAAATGGCAGCCCCCTTAGGAGGAAAGCTGGCATTATTCTCAAAAAATTGGCATGTTGTCACAAAGGACAAATGGATCCTGGACATTATAAACAGAGGCTACAAGTTCCATTTTCACACCCTTCCAAAAATGAGGCATGCCAAACCTGCCACACAATTAAAGGGCAGAGGCACAAAGACAAATTTCAGACCTCATAAACATGAAAGCTATTCAAGAGGTACCTACGCATGAACAAGGTCAAGGTTTTTATTCCAGGCTATTTCTGGTGCCAAGGAAGGGAAAAGATTGGAGACCTATTTTGGATCTAGCCATCCTAAACACATTTCTGCTCGTACCAAAATTCAAGATGCTCACTCTACAGCAGCTTCTTCCCATGCTGGGCAAGGAGTCTTGGCTGGTAACATTGGACCTCAAGGAGGCATACCTGCATGTCCCAATCAGACAAAATTGCAGAAGGTACCTCAGATTTCTTGCAGGTTCAACCCATTATCAATTCTCTGCATTGCCCTTTGGCTTATCTACTGCGCCCAGAGTATTCACGAAATGCCTGGCATCAGTAATTGCCTACTGCAGACTTCAAGGGATACAAATATACCCCTATTTGGACGACTGCCTGATCCAAGCGGACAGCAAGCACATTCTTTTGAAACATCTGGCTTATGTAATAATGTTATTGAACTCTCTGGGATACACAGTCAACAAAAAGAAATCAAGGCTAATACCCTCTCGGAAGATAATTTTCCTGGGTGCCAATTTGGACGCAAACACCCAGATGGCCTACCTCACGCCAGAGAAACAGGGGCAACTAATTCAATACTTCAGAACACTAGCAAATTGCACCAGGCTAACTGCAAGGAAAATCCTGCAGGCTCTGGGATTCATGGCATCTTGCATCTTACTAATCCCATGTGCAAAGCTGCATATGAGGAAACCACAATGGTACCTGAAAAAAATATGGTCTCAACACAGCCACAGTTTGGAAACAATAATACCACTAATTCCATGTCTGCAGAAGGAATTTCTGTGGTGGGCTCAAGCATGTCAAACAAACGCAGGTCTTCCATTCAGCAAGCCTCAAGCAAATCAAGTCATCACAACAGATGCCTCGGACTACGCCTGGGGGGCGCACATGACAGACCGGTGCATTCAGGGCAAATGGTCTCAAAAAGAAAAGCACCTTCACATCAATCAAAAAGAAATGCTAGCAGTAATAAATGCTATTATAGCTTTCAAGGACCTTCTACAACCAGGTCAACTATTGATCGGACAACACCACAGTTGTGTGGTACATAAATAAACAGGGAGGAACACATTCTTATCCCCTGTGCAGACTGGCCATGTCACTTTGGAACATGGCCATGGACTTACAAATGGAACTACAAGCACAATACTTGCCAGGCAAGGAAAACACGCTGGCAGACAACCTAAGCAGGAATATGACAGATCCACAAGAATGGAAATTGCATCCAAAAGTTTTTACAGAAATAATCCAAGAATGGGGAAGGCCAGACATAGATCTCTTTGCCTCCCACAAGAATCATCAATTGACAAAATTCTGCTCAAGGATCTTCCATCCAAAGGCCTGGAGAGTGGACGCTCTTTCTTTCAGTTGGACATCAATGACAGTTTATGCCTTCCCTCCTCTTCCTCTGCTGCCCAAAGTTCTATTAAAGACCAAAGCAGACAGACCAAAGATGATCCTCATTGCTCCGGACTGGCCAAGGCAACACTGGGTACCCACTCCTGAGGAGCCTGACTCATTCCCCACCATGGACCCTGCCTCTAATGCCTCCTCTTCTGACTCAGCACAGTTTCAAAACTCTTCACAGCCAGCTAAAAACACTCAATCTAGCCGCATGGAAGATTCCTTAGCATCACATTAGGCCCTACTCTCCAAGGAGGTGCAGGATGTCATTTTGGAGGCCAGAAGGCCATCAACTAGAAAAGCTTACTCCGCAAAATGGAAACGTTTTTGTGTGTGGAATGAGAAAAAGGGCCAGGATCCTGGAAAACTGAATTTACCTCAAATACTACAATATCTGGCTGAAATGCTAAGCAGTGGACTTTCTTTCTCCCATCAAAATCCATGCCTCAGCCATTTCTGCAGAATACAACACCGATCCACCTTTATTCTCTCACCCTCTCTTAAGACAGTTCCTCAGAGGGTCAAAGAATTTAAGGCCTCCAAGGAAACAACCAATACCTGCTTGGGATCTAAATTTCATTCTGGAAAAACTGACCTTGCCTCCCTTTGAGCCAGCTGCCTCATCAGATTTGCAATATTTGTCCTGGAAAACCGCTTTCCTTCTGGCTATCACCTCAGCTCATAGAGTTTCAGAACTACAGGCTCTCATGGCTGTCCAGCCTTTTATCATCTTCCATTAGGACAGAGTTTCCTTACGAACCAACCCGTCCTTTATGCCTAAAGTGGTATCCAGGGTAGCTTTAAATCAGGCCATACATTTACCTACTTTTTATCCTAATCCTCAAAACAAGGGAGAGATTACTACATTCCTTGGACATCCACAGACAACTGCGTTATTATTTGGACAGAACAAAGCCTTTCAGAAAATCAGAACAGCTCTTTGTGGCCTATGCGGTAGGAGCTCAAGGGAAGCCAATTTCCAAACAGACAGTCTCAAAATGGATAGCCCACTGCATACGCTTTTGCTATTCCTTTCATGGCAAAACTGTTCCTACAGACATTAGAACTCATTCCACCAGGGCCACAGCCACCTCTGCAGCCTTCCTCAGAGGAGTTCCTACCGAGGATATTTTGGAAGCAGCCACTTGGAGTTCCGTGCATACCTTCTCCAAGCACTACAACCTACCATTATACTCCAAATCTAGAGCAGGCTTTGCCACTGCAGTCTTGCAGGGCATTTTGGCTCCTCCTAGTTCCACCTAGTGCCTACCACCCCTTTCATAGCTTTGGGATTCTACCCATCTGTTATGACTGCAGCTGTATGCACGATGAACATAGTACAGTTTTGTACCTACCATAAATGTAGATGTTAGAGTGCTAATACAGCTGCAGTCCAGGTTTCCCTCCCTCCTTCCCCTCTTGGAACAGGCCTATAGGCTTAACACATCCTCATTGAATCCTTGATTGAGGTTTTCATTTATGATGTATTTGCTTGCAACTACTGTATTTTGATTATATTGCACTGCATTATCACACAAATTTATGTATTGCCTTCCTTCTGGGGGCACCTGACATCTGGGGCAAGAAAAACTGAAGAAAATGGCGTCGGCTGGTTCCTTTATACCCCTATCGCACTGACATCAGGGAAGAAGCGATGACAACCGACGCCGGACCTAGACTTTGGAATTCGGCCGACAGAGGACCCGCCTGACGGCAGGAGAACCCATCTGTTATTACTGCAGCTGTATTAGCACTTGAACATCTACATTTATGGTAGGTACAAAACTGTACTTTATCTTAGTTAGTAATTAATAATAGTTATGTGTGTGTTTAGGGCTTCCCTTTTATATATTTACATAGTTAGTGTTTCGGCTGAGGCCTATTTAGTCCCGTCAGGGCTCTGACAGCAGTAAACAAAATTTATGTCTATACTTATAGTTAACACTTCAGTATTTAGTCTTGTGTGCAGTGTTTGTTTATATATATATATATATATATATATATATATATATATATATATATATATATACTTTTGCTGTTAGACTATTTTTACAAGTTATTGGTCAAGTTAGTTACTTATTTTAGACATGGCAGAGAAAGCTAAGTCTGGATTCAAAAGATGTCAGTGTGGACAGAAAATGCCCATCACAGACAATCATACTTCCTGCGTCTACTGTCTTGGCCCTCTCCACCTGCAGGAGGACTGTTCTATTTGTCACTCCTTCAGTGGAAGGGTCATGATGGAAAGGCGCAGGAAGTTAATTGAAAGGGGCTTGCTAAAGCCAGACTTTCAAGAAGCCTTGGAGAGGGCTGATCAGGCGTCGAAATCTTTTAAGGTATCCGAGTCCAGGTCATCAGCTCCGAGCACCTCTACAAAGGTTCGGTCGCTGGCTCCACAGACCTCGGGGCCGACCATTGAGCGATTATCTCTGATCGAGGCCCAGGTCTTGGAGCCGGTGTTGGAGGTGCCTCCATCCTCGATCCTTCATTCGGTAGCATGTTCGGCCCCTTCGACCCATTCTTCCAGGCCGTTATCTGACACCGATGTGGATAGAGTGGTACAGAAGCTCATGGAGAACACGACTGTTTCCAAACTCATTGCGGTTTCATCCCAGTTGGTATCGAACCTTGAAGCCCTCCCTGTGTCTCCGGCAGATCCTCCTTCGAGACCCATCCAGTCCTCGGAGCCGGGAGAAGAGGAACCAATGATTGTTGAGCCCTCTGTGCCGAAGCCTTCTTTAGTGCGATCGGCACCACTGCCCCTCCACTCCCTCCGAGCCCATCGAGGAGTCGCGGAGCCGATGGTCTCTTCTCAGTTCTGGGGCGGAGAGTTGAACCGAACTCTCGGTTCAGACTCTTCCCCTCGGAGCCTCAGCACAGATTAGCTCGGCTCCGTCCTCAGGGTCGGAGCCCGTGGTCCCGGTTTCGGGGAAACTACCGTGCTCTTCTAATCCGGTGGGGTCCTCGGCCCGGGGCTCCGGTGCCTTCAACGTCATGAGGAAGGTCTTGTCTGAAAAGACATTTACTTCATCGGAGTCGTCTTCTCCTTCCCCCAAAGGGCCACATTCTGTTTCTGTACCCTCGATCCCTGCCAAGCATAGAGACCCAATACCTCAGCCAGCCCCAGAGGGTGTCCCCTGTTCCTCGGAAGCTTCACCAGATGACCCCTCTGATGAAGTCCCAAGGAAGAGATTGTGCAAGAGGAGGCACATTGATTCCCCACAGGAATCCTTGACATCGGACACCGATTTGGATGAGTCAGAGGGGTCCCCACGGTCCCCCACTGAGGATGTCTCATTTGCTGACATCCTGGAGATCTTGAAGCAGAGGGGTGATTAGCAGACTCTCGCCCCCACTGAGGACGAATCGGTGTTGCTGAAGGCGTTTGGGGCTCAACCTTCTACCTCCTGGGTGACCCCGCCCTTCGATGAGTTAATGGACCTAATAGCTCGAAGGGCGTGGGAGACTCCAGATTCAGTGGAACCAGTCCCTCGGAGGCCGAATAAATATATCACTGCCCCCCAGGACAAGACTTATCTTACTAAAGGAGTCCCAGTTGATGCTATGGTGGTAGCGGCAGCCACAAAGAAGGAAATGTCCGAGGCATCTTCCTCTGTCCATCTTCCTAACAAGGATTCTAGGACTATGGACAGGTATGGGAAGCGCGTTTTCAGTTCAGCGACTTTTTCCATGCGTTCGCTGAACTACCTTATGCACTTTACGCGTCTTCAGAAGTGATCTCCTTAGGGAGCTGGGAGATGCTCTCCAGGGTAACACAGATGCTGCTGTCTCAGAAAAGGTAACGGCACAGCTTAACACCCTCACTTCGATAGTGAACTCGTCCATGAGGCTCATTTCGTATGCGGCCGAAGGTTCGAGTAGGGCTGCAGCTTCAGTGATCGCTCTGCGGATACCATCCTGGATGCGCCTGTGCTCCTTTGCGGAAGCCTTCAAGTCTTCCTTTACCAATGCCCCTTTTGATGGTGCCACCCTGTTTGGACCCAAAGTAAAGGAGACTCACTCGGTGTGAGCAAGAAGGTAAGACCCTGTCTGCCGTAGGGGTCCATTTTTCCGCCCCGACCAGACCATACCCCAAAGGGCAAAGAGGCGGAAAAATGTGGTTCCGAAAGACTCTGGGGTCTTTCCAGTCCACACAGAGTGATGCCCCCTCCAGAGGCAGAGGAGGGGGGAGAAATGGAAGGCACCGCCCAGGCAGCAGAGGGGGTCCGCAGAACCAGGGCGACAGGGATAGCGTCCCTGGGAAACCCTTCCAGCACTCCTGAGTGGAGGCCTGACTGTCCTGCTCTGGAGGCAGTCGGGGGTCGCTTGACTTTATACCCAGAGGCCTGGCTAAATCTCACTTCAGATTCTTGGGTAAAAAGCATAATAACCAGAGGATACAACATCCCATTTATAACCATTCCCCCCGATCAAAAGAGATTTCCAGATGTTTCACCCAATCTGCGAGATCAAGCAGCCATAGAAATAAGAAAGCTGCTCTAAAAGAGAGTCATCCAACCAGTCCCGGTGGACTGGATAGGATCCGGAACTTAAGGTTCTTTTTAGTTCCAAAGAAAACTGCCTCAATATTGGACCTCAGCAAACTCAACGCCTTCGTAAAGAAGGAAAAATTCCGGATGGTCACGCTACAATCGATCCTTCCCTTTCTACAGAAGGGCGATTGGATGTGCTCTATAGATCTCAGGGACGCGTACTACCACATAAAAATGGCCAGAGCGTCCAGAGATCACCTGCGCTTCCGGCTGGGAGCCAGTCATTTCCAATTTCGAGCTCTGCCCTTTGGTCTCACCTCAGTCCCCAGGGTGTTCACCAAATGCATGGCAGTAGTGGCGTCTCACCTGAGGCGGCTAGGATTCCGGCTCTTTCCGTATTTGGACGACTGGCTCCTCACCGCCACCACCAAGCATCGTCTTGTACAAGCCAGGTACTACACAATCAACCTTTGTTCCCGTTTAGAAATCTGTCAACTTCGAAAAATCTGCCTTATCGCCCTCACAGCATGTCTCATTCATAGGGGCTGCGTTAGATACTACTACAGCTCTGATCAAGCTCCCCCAGATAAGTGTGTCCACCCTCAGGGATCAGGTCGCGATTCTTCTTCGGAACAAGAAGGTTTCTGCTGCGCAAGTGCTGAAAGCCCTGGGCATGACGGCAGCTACCCTTATTACAGTTGTTCTGGGCAGGATGCACATGAGGGTCCTCCAGTGGCTGCTCTTCGCACAGTGGTCGTTCCAACAACTTCCTTTGTCACACGACATCTTGATCACAGAATCTTGCAAACGGGATCTTCGGTGGTGGTTGAACAGCCATGATCTAACAATAGGTCGTCCATTTGTACTACCCAGCCCTACAGCCACAATAACCACGGACGCTTCCCTGATGGGGTTGGGGGGACTTTTTCAGGGGAGAACGGTCCAAGGAGAATGGTCCAAGATGGAGTACAATCTGCACATCAATGTCCTGGAGTTGAGAGCAGTGTTTCTAGCGTTGCAACACTTTCACGAATCCCTACCTCTGGGAACAGTGGCAGTTCAGACGGACAATATGTCAGTGGTCTGGTACATAAACAGGGTGGAACCAGGTCTTGCCCATTATGCAGAGAGGCCCTGAGAATTTGGCAATGGGCTGCGTCCACAGGCCGCTTTCTGATAGCAATGCACATCCCGGTCATCCAGCGTCATCCAGCATCATCACGGACAGGTTGAGCAGAGCCATCCTGTTGCCACACGAGTGGTCCTTCAAAAATCAAGTGGCGGAGAGGATTTTCCGCAGATGGGGCCAGCCTTGCTGCGATCTTTCTGCATCCCCCTTAACTGCCAAATGCAGAAGCTACTTTGCCCTACTTCTCCCTCCGGGGGGTGCCCCCAGGGACGCACTGGTGCACGATTGGCCCCCTATATGCATTTCCTCCTGTTCCTTTGATACCCAAATTCCTACAGAAAGCCAGGAGTCTGGAAAGGACGATCATTCTAATAGCACCATTCTGGCCTCGACAGATCTGGTTTCCCTTTCTTCGAACCCACCAGATGGAGGAACTGTGGATTCTGGACCCAGTGCCAGACCTATTGGCTCACTCGGGAGTTCCTCACCCATCTCTTCAGTCCCTCAAACTGACAGCTTGGCTGTTCCGCTTCCCAATTTAGCCAGGTCGGATGTTTTGTCCCCAGCAGTACAGCACATTCTAGTCTCTTCCCACAAAGCTTCCACCAGGAAACTATACAGGAGCAAATGGAAACGTTTTGCTTGTTGGGCATCAGGGCAAGGTATAGATCCCTTGGTGGCCCCGATACACAAAATCTTGGAATTTTTATCTACACTCTTTCAAGAAGGGGCCTCTACATCCACAATAAGAGTACAGTTAGCTGCCATATCTAACTTTCATGTAGGTGAAGGGGGCTCTACAATTATGTCCCACAGACTTTGTAGAGCTTTCATGAAGGGTGCCTTTCACCTCCGTCCACCCATTCGGGATCCGTTTTTTCCATGTTATCCCAACTTGTGTTACCCTTCGAACCAGCTTCAATGTGTCCACTTAAGTATTTGTCTTGGAAGACTCTCTTTCTTGTTGCTGTCACTTCAGCTCGTAGATTATCAGAGCTTCAGGCCTTGTCTGTTAGGCCACCGTAAATGGGTTTCCATCCAGACAGAGTCTCCTTGCGTACTAATCCGAAGATATGTTCTGTGCTTAATATCAATCAATCTGTAGAGCTTCCCACCTTCTTCAAAAAACATTCGAATGAGTTGGAATACATGCTACACAAATTGGATGTACATAGGCAGCTGAGATTTTATCTGGACAGAACAAAGGATTGGAGGAAATCGGATCAACTGTTTGTTTCATTCGCAGATAATAAGAAGGGCATGGCAGTAACAAAATGCATGTTATCCGAATGGCTTTCGGACTGCATAAATTTTGTCTATTCAGCTTCAAAACAACCACTTCTGTTCAAGCCTAAGGCTCATTCTACTAGGGCCGTTTCTACTTCTCGAGCCCATGCCGCTCGTCTACCGTTGGATACTATTTGTGCGGCGGCGACGTGGGCTAAGCCTCATACGTTTGTTACTCACTATAAAATGGACAGGACCTCCAAGGACAGGGCATCCTTTGGTTCCACTGCTCTCAGGAATGTTCTTCCGTGAGTCACCCAGGATAACGGAGATATGGACGCTACCAGTGTGTAATAAACGGCGAGATCGAACAATTTCACATAAAGAAGTTATGTTCTTACCATAACATTCCATGTGAATTGTTCATCTCGCCTTTGTTCTTGCATCCCCTCCCTCCTTTCCCCACCGCGTTCTGGAAGAACGGGTACGACTAGTCTGGTTGGTCTTCTCGGGGTTATCTACACTACCTAGTAATTGGTAAGTGACACATTAGGTATACACCTATCTGTATTTAGTTCAGATGTTTCAGGTTCAACTGTGTGATCGCGTGAGCGTTGGACGCAGTGGTTAGTAGTGCGTTCTGGATTCTCGCAAACTAGATCTGAGGGATAGAAGAGGAGGATCATGGGATATAGACTTTGCCTCGAGCTTCTCTTAGATGCAGAGCTTGTGATGCGACCAACTCGGAGCCGAGGATCGGCTCCGAACCAGTGTGTAAGAACAAAGGCGAGATGAACAATTCACATGGAACGTTAGGATAAGAACATAACTTCTTTTTTTCCCCTCCAAGAAACGTTTAAATTAGAGTTTACTTGGCCATTAGTGTGTTTTGGTTTTTCCAGCCTTCCTCTTGTGTCGTCTGTCGGCTGAGTGTTGTGCAGTTATGTCTAAAGAGCAGAAAGAACATAAACCCTCCAGGTTTAAGAAGTGTACAAAATGTGGCTACAAGATGTCCATTACAGATGGGCATTCCATCTGTGTTTATTGTCTTGGTGCTATTCACCTACAAGAGTTCTGCAGTTTTTGCCATGTGTTTAGCCCTCGGGTACTGCAGGAAATAAAAAAAATAAACTGATTTTGAAGGGTCTGATTAAGCCTTCCTTTGAGGAGGCCTTAGATTCTTCTTAGTCTTCTAGTGCTAAATCTAAGCCTGCTAAGGCCAAGAAAAGATCTCCGGCTCAGTCTGCCTCTTCGGAGCCGTCAGAGAAGGTTTCAAAAGTGGTTATTTCCTCCTCGGCTCCATTGTCCTCGGGGCCGCAGGAGAGTTTCTGTTACGGATACTACCTCCTCGGCGCCGCAGGAGGTATCTGTTGTACTGGAGTCTATCTCTGCTCCGATATTATTGGAGCCTATTCGGAGCCGGTCACCCAGTGTCAGGCATGAGTCTCCAGGTAGGAGATCCCGATCTTCTATTTCTTCCAAATCCTCTAGGCTGTCTGATTTGGATGTGGATAGGGTGGTCCAGAGGCTTCTGCAGTTGCCGGTGTTAGCTGTCCTGGTACCGATGATTCCTCCTCCGAGCACCCATGTGTCGGAGCCGGAGTGCTCCACGCCGAGTGATGTCCTTGTGTCGGCTACGATACCCCAGGTGAGTATCGGAGCCAGCGTCGGCTCCAACCATGTCGGTTCTGTCCTCTCGGTTTCGGTACTCTGGTTTCCTCAGTCGGACCAGAGGGGGATACCTCGGGACTCCTGTCTGTTCAGAGTCTCCCTCTCGGTGCAGCGGCTCGGTGAATCTAGACTCCGGTTGTGGTCTCTGAGACGGGTCGGTTCTCTGATTCGGGGGGACCTGCCTTCGAGGCCATGAGGAGCGCACTGGCTAGATAGTCAGTCACATCACCTGGATCGGTCACTCAGTCCCCATACATCCTGGCTAGAGCCTCTGACACCCCCTATCCGTGGATGGCAGAGCCCGAAGGTCTGGGGATACCCCCTTGCGCAGTTCCCTACTTTCTAAGGGCCCTTCAGAGTCCCCCAGAAAAGTTGTGCAAGAGGAAGCACATAGACTCCCAGGACGAGTCCCTCACCTCCGATACCGACCTCGAGGAGTCAGAGGGGTCCCCCTAGTCGTCCTCCGATGATGTCTCCTCAGACATCCTGGAGATTTTGAGGCAGAGAGGCGACTGGCCTTCCAAGACCCCCTCTGAGGAGTCTGTATTCCTCAAGGCCTTCAGAGCTCAACCCTCCACCTCCTGGGTGTCTCCACCCTTCGAACTCCTGGATTTGATTTGTCCATTTGTCGAATTGTGTGGGAGAACCCTGATTCCGTGGAACCAGTGCCCAAACGTCCAAATAAATTCCTTTCTGCTCCTCCGGGGAAAGAGTTCCTGACCAAAGTGGTTTCGGTAGATGCCTTGCTGGTGGAGGCAGCCACTCAGCAGTAAATTGCATAGGCGGCTTCTTCCATCCATCCTCCCAACAAGGAGTCCAGGAGTATGGACCGGTACGGGAAGCATACCCTGTCTTTGGCGACCTTTACCTTGCGGTCGCTGAATTGCCTTTGTCATTTCACTATGCTCCAAAGAGATCTCCTTAAGGAGCTAGGAGATGCTCTGATGGGTAACATGCCTGAGGCGGTAGCGCAGACTGTTAACGCCCAGTTGTCTACCCTTGGTTCCATTGTCAACTCGTCCATGAGGCTGATATCTTATGCGGCCGAAGGGGCAGCTAGCTCAGGTGTAGCTCTCAGAAGGCAAGCCTGGATGCGCCTGTGTCACTTCGCAGAGGCCTTTGTCTTCCTTCACTGATGCCTCCTTTGATGGGTCCTCTCTCTTCGGGACCAAAGTGAAAGACACCTTTACCAGATGCGAATAGGTGGGAAAGACACCATCTGCCATAGGGGCCCATTTCTCGCTTCCTTCTAGGCCTTACCCCAAGGCTCAGAGAGGGGGGGAAATGTGGTTCAAGAAGTCTCTGAGGTCTTTCCCTACAGCTCAAGGTGAGTCCCCCTCCAGATGCAGAGGAGGGGGAAATTATTCTGGAAGATGCCGTCCTAGAGGCAGAGGAGGCCCCCGCAACTCGGGAGACCGCGATTCCTTTCGTGGATCTTCCTTTCAGCGTTCCTGAGGCGTTGCCCGACTTCTGTTCCGGAGCCAGTCGGGGGCCGAATTTCATTGCATCTGGAAGCCTGGGAAAGCATCACCCAGGATCATTGGGTGCTTCAAATAGTTACCGGAGGTTACACTATCCCCTTTTTTTAACACCCCCTCCAGTCAGAAGAATCCCGGACGTCCCACCCAGTCAACAGGATCAAGCAGCACTAGAAGTTGCAAAGCTACTAGAAAAGTCATCCAACCAGTCCCCTCAGACCATATCGGATCAGGAACTTAAGACTCTCTTTAGTGCCGAAAAGAACAGGGGGCCTGAGACCCATTCTGGATCTCAGTCAACTGAATCACTACGTTCTGAAGTCCAAGTTCCAGATGGTCACGCTTCAGTCCATTTTTCCATTGCTGGAAAAAGGAGTATGGATGTGCTCCATCGATCTCAAGGATGTCTACTACCACATCAAGATGGACAAGGCATCCAGAAGTCACTTACGCTTCCAGCTGGGAGCCAGTCACTTCCAGTTTCGTGCCCTGC
Organism: Protopterus annectens; assembly: GCF_019279795.1. Classification (NCBI taxonomy): domain Eukaryota; kingdom Metazoa; phylum Chordata; order Ceratodontiformes; family Protopteridae; genus Protopterus; species Protopterus annectens. Next base: position 1,378,164,025 of record NC_056725.1, on the reverse strand, counting down.
CCTTTGGTCTCACCACAGCCCCCAGGGTGTTCACCAAGTGTTTGGCAGTGGTGACAGCTCACCTGAGACGTCAGGGATTCCAGGTGTTTCTGTATCTGGACTGGCTTCTCACCACCCCCACCAGGCATCTGCTCGTTCAAGCCAGGGAGATTACCATAGCACTGTGTCAACAATTAGGAATTACTTTAAACTGGGAAAAGTCTGCCTTGCTGCCCTCACAGCGTGTTTTTTATAGGCGCAGAGCTAGACTCTATTCAGATGTGAGCCTTTCTGCCGCAAGAGAGAATAAGAGTGCTACAGTCTCAGATCCACGCACTGTTGCCCCTCAAAAGAGCTCAAGCCAGGTTAGTTCTCCAGCTTTTGGGCTTCATGGCCGCTACCATCATGCTGGTGCCTCTGGCCAGGTTACACATGCGGATTCTGCAATGGCTCCTTTCCGCCCAATGGTCATTTCAGAAACTTCCTCCTTCCCACTTGATACTTCTCAGGGAACGGTGCAAACAGGACCTCCGCTGGTGGCTACGTTCCGCCAATCTGGACAAAGGGAGGAGCTTGATTCCTATGTCTCCAGTGACCACGGACGCCTCCCAGATGAAGTGGGGGGGCATTATCTTGGCAGGGCGGTTCAAGGCATGTGGCAAGATCACGAGGTACATCTGCACATCAATGTTCTGGAGATGAGCGGTGTTTCTAGTGTTGCGAGCACTCCCAAGAGTCTCTACCTCTGGGAACGATTGCGATTCACTCGGACAACATGTCCGTAGTGTGGTACCTGAACAAGCAAGGGGGAACCAAGCCTTATCCCCTTTGCAGAGAGGCCATGCGAGTGTGGCATTGGGCAGTTTTTTCCCAGCGGTTCCTAGTGGCAATGCACATTCCGGGAAAGTCCAATGTGATAGCGGACAGGCTGAGCAGAGCTATTCTGATGCCTTACGAGTGGTCCTTGAACAACCGAGTGGCAGTTCAAATTTTCAACAGGTGGGGTCAGCCTTGCTGCAATCTTTTTGCCAGTCCCCTCAATGCCAAATGCAGCGAGTACTTCACACTGATCCCCCACAGGGGGAGTCACCCAGGGATGCTCTAGCCCACGACTAGCCTCCCGGTCTGGTCTACACTTTCCCTCATTTTCCTCTGTTACTAAGATTCAGAAAGCCATATCCCTGGGAAGCAGGATGATTCTTATTGCTCCATACTGGCCTCGACAAGTATGGTTTCCCTTTCTTCAGCAGTACGCAGTGGATGGTCCTTGGACTCTGGACCCAGTGCCAGACCTCCTGATTTACATGTCAGGCCAGCTCCATCCGTCCCTGCGAACCCTCAGGCTGAGAGCCTGGCTGCTCCACTTCCGTCACTAGCTAGACAGCATTCTTTTTCACCTGAGGTGGTACACATCTTGTCTTCATCTCATAAGTATTCTACCAGAAAGCTTTATTCCAGCAAATGGAAGAGATTCTCCATTTGGACCCCTTCACGGCCCCAATTCCATCGGTTTTAGATTTTTTAGCCATGCTTTTTCGTCAGGGCTCTGCGCCCGCTACCATTGTAGTGCAACTGGCTGCAATCTCCAATTTCCATACATCTTATGAGCCCTCTCTTATGGGCCATAAACTCTGCAAGGCCTTCTTGAAAGGCGCTTGGCTACTTCACCCTCCTGTGTCAGAGCCTGTCATGCCATGGGATCTAAACCTTGTGCTAGAAGCCATCACTTCACCCTTTGAACCGGCTGCCACCTGTGAATTGAAATTTTTATCTTGGAAAACGGCGTTCCTAATAGCCATTACATCGGCCAGAAGAGTATCAGAACTTCAAACTCTGTCCATTAAACCTCCATATTTGACCTTTCATAAGGACAGAGTTTCACTGAGACTTAACCCATCCTTCCTTCCAAAGGTGTCATCCACTGTTAATCTCCATCAATCTTTCGAGTTACCAGTGTTCTTTCCAAATTTTTCCAATAAAGCAGAGTTCAGGTTCCATCAGTTGGATGTGCACAGGCAATTGAGGTTCTATTTACACAGGACTAAACAGGTTAGGAAGTCTCATCAACTGTCTGTGTCCTTTTCAGAGAACAGAGCAGGTTGTCCTGATGTTCTTCGTTCCCCATTGCTGCAGTCCTAACTATTGGGGTATAGTCCGCATCCAGTCGGCCCGAATACCAGAGTATAAGGCTGACGTCGGTCAGGGCGCATTAGACTGACGTCAGTACGTCAGGGTACTAATGCGCATGACCGACGTCATATCCTCAGTCTTTTTTGCCGCATGGTCCGATGCAGAAGCAGTTTTGCGAGTGCAGGTTGGCGTTCTGAAATATTTCCGAAACCGGAGTTTCAGACCGAAACAGAGTTGGCTAAGTACCCGTTGGGAACATTTTGGTTTTTCTTGCCTCAGTATTTTAACGGATGTCAGAAAAAGTGAATAACTGTATTTCTTGTGGGAAACAGATACCTCATAGGGATTACCATACCTTGTGTATACCTTGTTTGGGGCCGGAGCACGTCGTTGTTGTTTGCCGCTCTTGTGCTAGGTTTAACAAACGCACTATTAAGAGGAGGTTAGACTGTGCCAGGTTAGTGTTTGGGAAGCGTTGCAATTATAAAATGCCGCCGGATGCTCCGGCCCGCTTCGCCCAAGAAGCGCAAGGACAAAACAGCGAAGCCTAGGGTTGATGAACCGGCAGTCCCGGACGTCGGTTCTTTAGAAGGCTCAGTGGAGCCAGAGGTTTTGCCAGGAGTTTCCATGGAGTCCCAGGCAGAAACTTTACTGTTACAGGATGTGCCTTCTCAGGAGGTAGGCCAGGCTGAGGGGGCTTCTCAGGTGACTGTTCTTCCCTCTCTTCCCAAGGTAGTTAGAGCCTCTCCTTCTGTTGCCAAAACTTCCTTGAGAGGTAGGCCTAGTTCAGCTTCAGTGGGGGCTTCTCCTAGCATTTCAGGTTCTGTACCTAAGAAACATATGCTTAAAATGGCAGAAGATTTGATTACTATGATTAGAGGTTCCATGCCCCCGCCTGATAAGAGGCCTAGGGTGGAACCGGAGTTTGATAGTTTTGAACAGTGTTCAGAGTCTTCTGCGGAAGACTTGCAGGAGTATCCTACTTATTCTGATTCTGATGTGGATGATTCCACTCCTACAGCTTCTCCTCCTGAGGATTTCTCATTTTCAGAGACTCTGCATTCCATGAGGGAGCACTTTAAATGGGAAGGCCAGGATTACTCTGATTCCAGGAAAAGGCTTAGGGAATTCTTGTTTTTACCTCAGCATAGGCCCTTAGCTATTCCTCCTGTGTTGAATGTGGTGGAAGATGTTTTTGCAGAGGCTTCCTGAACCCTGACTCTTTGCCTCCTGCTCCTGTTAAGCCTGATAGGTATTATAGGGTGCCCGAAGCTCATAAGTATTTGTTTAAGAGTCCTAGGGCGGACCCAGAAACTATTTCTCAAGGGCCTAAAGGTGTTAAAGCTTCTGTGGTTAAAAATCCTGTTCCCACTGATAAAGAGGCAAGGGCTTTGGATAGGTGGGGAAAGAAAGTGTATACTTCTTCCACTCTAGCCATGAGAGCATTGAATTGTCAGTTTCACATGCTAAAATATCAGAATTATCTCCTTTCACAATTGAAATCTAAGGTGGATGCTTTGGCGGAAGGTATTGAGTGTAAAGAGTTGCTGGATTTGGTTCATGTGTCTGAACAAGTGGGTAAGCATTCTTTGCAATGTGGTTTTGATGCTGTACAGGCCTCCTCGAGGGTGGCTGCTACTAGTTCTGTTCTTCGCAGGCATGCCTGGTTGAAGGATCAGAATTTAGCTGAGCATGTTAAGACAAGGATTTTGGATGCTCCTTTACAGTCTGATGTGTTGTTTGGATCGCCTGTGGAAGCAGTTTTAAAGAAAATGGAGGACAAAGCTAAGTCTATGCAAACTGTTAAAGATTTTTCGCAGGTGCAGCCACCAAGTTTAGTAGAAATTGGCCTGCTAAGGGGTGGACATATCCTGCTTATGATTCCCAGTCTAGGGGTAGGTCTAGACGTGGTAGGGGCAGGGCTCAAGGTTCTTTTAGGCATAGAACAGGAGTTCACCTGCTCAGACTTCTGGTGAGGGCAGGGGTCAGTCCTTTCGTAAACAGACCCAATGACCTGTCTTTTCAGCTGCCAGTAGATTCCCGTCTGGCAGCTCCTTTGGGAGGAAGACTGTCTCTTTTCAAAGAAAATTGGGATTTAATTACTCAAGACAAATGGGTGTTGGATATCATTCACCACGGTTACAGATTTTATTTCCATACAATGCCCCCTTTCAAAGGCATGCCAGACGTTCCTCCTCCACAAAGAAAAGAGGCTCACAAGCAAGTTTCTCAGTTACTCCAGATAGGGGCCATTCAGCCAGTCCCTGTATCAGAAAGGGGCCTAGGATTTTATTCTCGCCTGTTCCTAGTACCAAAGAAGGGGAACACGTGGAGACCAATTTTGGATTTATCTCTCCTCAACACTTTTCTGGACATTCCCAAGTTCAAGATGTTGACGTTACAACAGCTTTTACCTCTGCTGGGCAAAGATCACTGGATGGTAACTTTAGATCTCAAGGAAGCTTACCTTCATGTGCCTATAAGGCTAAGTTGCATGAAGTATCTGCGGTTTCGAGCTGGAAATTCTCATTATCAGTTCTCTGCATTGCCCTTTGGCTTATCTACTGCGCCCAGAGTATTCACAAAGGTTCTGGCTCCAGTGATAGCTTACTTCAGGCTTCAAGGAATTCAAATCTATCCTTACTTGGACGACTGCCTGATTCTGGCTCAAGAAAGACCTTCTACAGCATCTGGAACATGTCATAACAGTGCTAAGATGCCTAGGGTATTCTGTGAACGAAATAAAGTCCAGTCTAGTACCCTCTCAAGACATGTGCTTTCTGGGTGTAAGACTGAATACAGCAGCCCAGATGGCCTTTTTAACCCCGGACAAACAAAAGAGTCTATCACTTTACTTCAATTATCTCATCAGTCCGTGCTGACTGCAAGGTCAGTCCTTCAAGCATTAGGGTTCATGGCATCTTGTATTCTGGTGCTTCCCAATGCCAAACTGCATATGAGGAAGCTACAATGGTATCTCAAAAATGTATGGACACAGCACTGCCAGGATTTGGACACTGTCATTCCAATAATACCTTGCCTTCAAAACGAATTTCTGTGGTGGGCTCAGGAATGTCACCTAAACAAGGGACTCTCTGTGACCCGGCCAGAGGCGAGTCAGATTTTAACGACAGATGCCTCGAACATTGCATGGGGAGCTCATCTAAATGGAAAGTGGATACAAGACAAGTGGCCTGCCAGACTACAGCATCTACATATCAACATGAAGGAGATGTTAGCAGTCCAGTTTGCATTAATGGCTTTCAAGGAGTTACTTCTTCCAGGGCAGGTGTTGATTCTAACAGACAACACAACTGTCATGTGGTACATCAACAAGCAAGGGGGAACACATTCTTATCCTCTATGCAGGCAAGCAATGATTTTATGGGAGACTGCGCTAAGCTTGCAACTAACTCTTCAGGCAAGGTTTCTGCCGGAGCACAGAACTCCTTAGCAGATGTGTTAAGCAGACAAATCATGGATCCCCACGAGTGGAAACTGGATCTTCATGTATTTCAAAATTGACAGTGTCATGGGGAACTCCAGACATAGATCTGTTCGCTTCTCCACTAAACCACCAGCTGCCACAGTATTGCACAAAGGGGTTTCATCACACGGCTTGGAAAGTGGATGCTCTGTCTTTCAGTTGGAAAAACCTACATGTGTATGCCTTTCCTCCTCTGCCTCTTCTTCCAAAGGTACTATTAAAGGTCAGACAAGACAGGCCAAGGATGATTTTGATAGCTCCAGATTGGCCTCGGCAACACTGGTACCCACTACTACGGAGTCTGGTAAGGAAGCCTCCATGGCCTTTACCTCTGATTCCTCATCTGTTATCTCAGAAGGATGGTCATCTGCTCAATGTCAAGCTTCACTCTCTTCATCTAACAGCCTGGCATCTTCTGTGTTGAAACACAGCAGGTCTCAACTTCCTCAACAAGTTTTAAATGTGATTATGGAAGCTAGAAGACCTAGTACAAGGAAAGTGTACGCAGAAAAATGGAAGAGATTTTTATTTTGGAGTACAGCAAAGAATTTACAGGTTTCTGAGCCTAATTTGAGTGTGGCTCTTCAATACCTTACTGAGTTATTGGACAAAGGTTTGTCCTTCTCTTCCATTAAGATTCATGCTGCAGCAATTTCAGCTCACTATGATTGTGACCCACCATTGTTTTCGCATCCTTTGTTCAAGCAATTTCTTAGAGGGGCAAAGAATATAAGACCCCCACGTAGAGCTCCTACTCCTGCTTGGGATCTCAATTTTGTGTTGGAAAAACTTACTCTACAACCTTTTGAGCCTGCAGCTACTGCTGAATTGAAATACTTGTCATGGAAGACTGCTTTTCTGTTGGCTATTACTTCTGCAAGAAGGGTGTCTGAGTTGCAGGCCCTTATGGCAGTAGAGCCATTTTTGATTTTCCATAAGGATAGGGTATCATTACGTACTAATCCTTCCTTTATGCCTAAGGTGGTTTCTAGTGTGGCTTTAAACCAAACTATTCATTTGCCTACTTTTTATGCAGACCCCCAAAATAAAGGGGAAAAGATTTTGCACACTTTAGATGTACACAGGCAATTGCGTTATTTAAGCAGGACTAAGGATTTTAGGCAGTCTCAGCAGTTGTTTGTTTCTTTTGCTTTGAGTTCACAGGGCAAGCCTGTGTCAAAACAAACTATTTCTAGGTGGATTGGCTTTTGCATTGCATTTTGTTATTCCCATCATGGCAAGGAGATTCCAGCTGGGATTAGGCCTCATTCCACTAGGGCTACTGCCACTTCAACAGCATTTCTAAGGGGGGTGGCAACTAAGGATATTTTGGAAGCAGCTACTTGGAGTTCAGTGCATACTTTCTCTAAGCATTATCACCTTCCTATCTACTCTAAGTCTAGGGCTGGTTTTGCCACAGCTGTCTTGCAAGGCATGTTGTCAGCTCCTGCTTCTTTATGATTTGCCAGCCTCCCTTACCTCTGCTTTGGGATTCTACCCAATAGTTAGGACTGCAGCAATGGGGAACGAAGAACATAGTACAGTTTTGTACCTACCATAAATGTAGATGTTCGAGGATCCCATTGCTGCAGTCCAATTTACCCTCCCTCCTTCCCCTCTGTCTTTAGGGGTGGTTGTGTAGGTGAGGTTGCATGCTTATATTTTTTGTATATATTCTTGTATATATTGTACATATTTTTGGTGCAGGTATTTTGGGCCTTGTCTTTAGGGTCTTCTGACATCTGGGGCAAGAAAAGACTGAGGATATGACGTCGGTCATGCGCATTAGTACACTGACGTCAGTCTAATGCGCCCTGACCGACGTCAGCCTTATACTCTGGTATTCGGGCCGACTGGATGCGGACTATACCCCAATAGTTAGGACTGCAGCAATGGGATCCTCGAACATCTACATTTATGGTAGGTACAAAACTGTACTTTTCCAAGTGCACAATTTCTAAATGGATTAAAGATTGCATTTCCTTCATCTACTCGGCGGCAGGCAGAAGTTTACCTTTTCCCGTCCGAGCTCGCTCTACCAGGGCAATGTCTACATTGATAGCTTTCCATTCCAGGCTTTCACTGGATGATATTTGTGCTGCGGCCACCTGGTTCTCTCCTCACACCTTTGCTGGACGTCGCTTCTAGGTGCCGGGCGTCCTTTGGTTCCACGGTTCTCAGGAGTATCTTTCTATGAGCCTCCCAGGATAGAGGTGCTGGGGACGCTGTCCCGTGAGTAAAGAATGAAGGTGAGATAGGACCACATAACATCAGTTAGTTATGTACTCACCATAACGATCGATGTATGTGGTCCATCTCACCTGCATTCTTACGTACCTTCCCAACTGACCCCTTCCTAGAGGATTTGGAGGAATATTGGCTCTGTGAACCCTTCAAGGTCAGTTGCTTTTCTTTCTTTCGTTGGCTGGAATTCCTTCCAGTGTTTGTCATGTATGGGTTATGATTGGTATGATTGCAAACAAGATCTGGGGCTAGGGCGAGGTGCATCTTGGGATACCGGGTTAGCCCAGCCAATTAGAGACTTCGTGCTAGAGAAATAGTTGGCCGAGTTGGAGCCAATTCTCTGCTCCGAACCCGTGAGTAAAGAATGTAGGCAAGATGGACCACATACATCGATCATTATGGTGAGTGCGTAACTGTTTTCATTGTATACCTTAAAACGTCTGTAATAGAAGCCCATGGGATATTTGCAAATAACCCCTTGACATCAGGTGTTTCAGCTATATGGATTCAAAATGTTCATGACTTTTTCCTTTTTAATTCTGTATGGATACATTCAGTAAAAGGTCATGGACATTCAGAAGCCATATAGTTGAAACATTTTGTTCTTAAAGGATCATTTGCATATAATCCATGGTCATGTATTGCAGGAGGTTTAAGGTATCACTCAGTGAAAACTCTAGCTTGGTTAGGTTTTTCTTGTAGTTTTTACTGATTAAAAAGGTCACACAGACAAACCAATGTCTTATTTCAAGAAAAGATTAGTCATGAAGACCTATTTAACATTATAAAGGCTTACTAGACTGAGTACTGAAATTCAAAAACTTCTCCTCAGGCCATCTTGCTTCTCCTGGTCTCTCTCACACTGGTGACGTTGGGTCACAAGATTGCCTACTTCAGTCAATATGTGCTATTTGCAACAGGGAGTCACTATTATGAGTTAACCTCCTTGCCCTTTGTTTTGGCTACTGTACCCAGAGGTTGTGTTATCAGGCCTAACACACTGCAATACCAGGGGTAGCCACATTTACTCCTACCCGAATGCCAGATTTTCAGGCACTGCCTCTGAAGGCGATGCAGAGGGAACTGGAGTACACACACCTTAGACTTCCTTAACAGGCTGTAGGTGTCTTATTGAATGGACATAAGCTGAACTTGTGCACAGCCAGGATGGTGATCTTCCTGGGTGCCCTCTTGGGCAGCAGCTCAGCAATGGTTTACCTTCCGCAAGAAAAAAATGGAGTTCCATTCTGTCTGCTTTCAAGAGATGCTAGAGGAACCAGTGGAAACGGAGTTCATGAGCATCCTGGGTCACATGACATGCACCATACTCTGTAGGCCAATTGCAATTAAAGAAGCTTCATTATACCTGAAGAATACTTCAGATCAGCACTGCTTGGAGTATACTATCCTACTCCTAACTTGTAAGAGGATAACTGGAATGGTGGTAGAAGATCCCAAAGAATGGGGACATGCTCTTCATTCTGCCTTCCCCAAATCAGACCTTGACCAAGGACACTTCAGACATGTAATGGGTGGCATGTACTTTGGATCTGAAAGTGCAGGGTACCTTGAATCCTAATGAAGCAGTTAGGCATAAGCAGAATTCTATTCCAGAGCTCCAGATGTGCTTGGACAGTAATGTCTTCTTGGATTGGACAGATGTTCTATTAATCTGTTGCAGTATTCTTTACATAAGGGAGTTCTCAGCCGTAGGTGACCCGATGTTGACCAGTATAGAAAAGTCTTTCACTACTGTATGGTGCGTGGTACGTTGCACTTAGGCTGCTATTGTACATCAGCCATAAAAGTGGCATCCGCACGCACCAACCACAGACCTTCTCCACTACCAGTCCTAACACCACCTTTGAACATCTGTCTGCTCACCAAGTCATTAGTGTATTCCAGTGATTTTCTCAGACTAGTGCCCCATTGGGGAATTGTTTCTTTTGCTACTGTTTTTGTGGTAGGGTTCATGTCATCCAAAAAAGACAAATGCCAATGTGGAGGACAAATTCCACATAAAGATAGCTATCTCCAGTGTTTGTTCTGCCTAGGGCCTACCCACAACCACAAATCCTATCCCATTTGTCAGGCCTTTGTGCCCGAGACCATAAGTAGTAGACTTTCCTCATTAGCCATTTGTTTGAAAAACCAGCGCTTAAAGTTGCTAGCTAAAAGAGTGATGGAGGGGACACACTGGAACCGAGGTAGAGTTTGTTATGAAGCGGAAGGCCAAAAAGCCAAGGTCTGAACTTTCTGCTACACCACTTACCACGGGCATCTCTTCTGAGGTGGATGAGAGCACGGAGGTATGTATGGTTCCTGGTTCCAGTTCACAGGCCGAGCCTGATGTTGAGGCCACCTTGGATCCGACTATAGGCATGTCCTCATAGGCTGAGCAGGCATCCATCTCGTATTTACATGGGGAACCGAGAATCGTGATTACCAAAAGCCCTAAGGGGATACCTCAGATGTTTGTATGGGAGGAAATTCACTCTGTTATTGAATGTAGGCCTATATCTGGACCTCCTGCATTACATAGGGCAGACCTGCGTCAAAAGAAGCATAAAGTCTAAACACTTGTCCCCTTCAAAGGACCCTCAGAGCGATTGGCAACAATTCATTCAGGCCCTTTTCAGGGCTATTATGGCCCTTACACCCCATCGGGTGTTTCAGTTCCAGCTCACCTGCCTCCACCACCCACTCCATTTCTATATAAAAGGGTTAGGGAAGAGGTTTCATCGGAGGGAGAGGCATCCTTACAAGATGAGTGTCTGGCCTATTCTTCACATATTCTCTCTCCTTTAGATTACACTTCCCCAGTGGAACTGACTTTAATGGAAGAACTCTTTTGGAGAGACTGATTAAAATGAGGGATAATTTCAAATGGGATAGTACTCTGGTATCTGAAGTACATAAGAGAAACTACAGTGTTCTACAGGTGGAATCCTCAAGCTCTTCCTTCTGTTATCTGCATTTCTAGATGCCTTTTCTTCTGCCTCCCAGGCCCCATATTCCCAGCCTCCTGCCCCTAAGAAGCCTGACTGATTTTATATTCAGTATATCCATCAGTTATTTCAGTGGCTTCAGACAAATCATCCAGATTACTGCCTTCAACTTCTCTCCTTCCTTTAGACAAGGACAGCAGGATCGTGGAAAGGCTGGGCAATAAAGTGTGCACTTCAGCCATCTTGTCATTTAGAGCCATTAATTACCGCACACATGACCAAATTTGCCCTAGAGCTTCTCTCTCAACTCTCAGGTCATTTCTGGTTTGCCTGATTCAAAGAATAATTTGTCTGCGTCATTGCTTGGAGTCTCCTCTCAAGTAGCCCGCCACCCCATCAAATGCAGCTATAATGCTGAAGAGGCTTCTGCCAGAGCAGCTGCCTCTGTCTCTTAAGATTCTCCTGGTTAAGACTCCATCCATTACTAGAGGATGTTAAATCTAAACTTATGGATCCCCCTTTGGACATGTCAGCATTGTTTGGCCCTGCAGCTGCTAACTTATTTAAATCTTTGCAGGAAAAGGGTAAGGAATTCAATAGTATCTTTGTTTTCCCAGTGCCTACGTTTCAAAAAATTATCCAGCAAAACCTGCCTTTGTATGTAGACACCCCACCCTCTTCAACCTAAAAAAAAAAGGGGTGGTAGGAAGCCTTGGCAGCCCGAGGCTTCCCCTGCAACTCATGCTCAGAGGCAGCCCTTTCCTGACGAGCCTGGTTCCCTCTGACTACCCAAACTACCTCACCCACATTCCACTTTCCCAGCTCCTCTGTCTCTGCCAGTCTAGGAAAGCATAACTCAAGACTCCTGGGTCCTCTCTCATTCAAAAAGGATACTTTCTGTTATGGATTCCCCTACCTTCCTTCAGGGGCATCCCTGATGCCACCAAGGGAACTACCACCTTCCTTTCCAGTGGTACTGTTAGACCTGCGGAGACAAGGGACCATTCAGGAGGTTCCTAAAGACCAAAGAGGAAGAGGTTTCTACTCCAGAATGTTAGTAGTGCAGTGGAAGGATGGTGCCTGGAGACTCATTCTGGACTGCTCTCATCTCAATAACTTCCTGAGGGTGTACCCACCTTCTGTATGTTAACTCTTCAGACCTTGTTCCTCCTGATTCTGCCACAAGCCTACTTGGCTTCCCTGGATATCAACGATGCATACCTACATAGTCCCATCCACCCCAGCTGCAGGAAGATGTTCTTCGTGTTTCACTGTTGCAGTCATCACTTTTGGGTTATCTGCTTGCAGTAGACATCAGTTGGCCTGATTATCAAAGTCTTAGGTCCTGCGTCGGTTGCTGTCTCATCTTCCGTGACGTCAGGGTTATAAAGCATGCAGCCGATGCCATTACATCAGTCTTTCTTGCCGTGCGGTGCCCGAAGCAGTTCGCATTTGCCAGTCGGCCGACTGAAATTTTCATTTTCGTGTTTCAAAACCGAAGTCTTCAACTAAAGCTAAGTACCCCATTGGGGAAACTTTTTCTTGCTCTAAACCGATGTCAGTAAGTCAATAATTGTATTTCTTGTGGAAAGCAAATACCTCAAAGATTTTCATTCGTACTGTATTCCTTGCCTAGGCCTTGACCATGACGTACCTCACTGTCTGTTTTGTGCCTTGGTTAAACCACGAACGATTCGTCGGTACATTTTTGCTTCTAAATATTTTGGTACTCTCCAATTATCCAGATATGTCTTCGGTATACCACCCAACTACCGATATTCCGAAAACGCAAAGATAAAGACAGTGAGAGGCTGCCTAGGTCCAGAGCAGCCGACGACACTTCTAAGCTAGTCGCCAGTTTGCCAGTACTCCGTGAGGCACTTTCGCAGCCCCTGATACCCGCTACTTCAGATTCGCAAGCCTCTACTGAGACCCATTCAGAGTCCGGTATGCCGTGAGATGCTTCAACTGTGGAACTTGCGGATGTCTCTACCTTAGATGGGTCTGGAGCCGCTGTGCAGGCCTACTGACTTGCATATTAAAATTGACACCATCTTCTTCTAGGCCTAAAACTCGAACCATGCCTAGGAAACGCCCAGGCCTCTATTCTTAAAAAAACAAATGATAATGGCTGAAGATCTTATTACTTTAATCAGGGGAAGCCAACTTTCCCCCTCTAAGACCTAGGACTGAATTTGCTTATGATACTTCTGACCAGGATTCTGAAATTTGTCTCCTCTGATGACCAGGATTTACCCTTGTCTACCTATGAGGATTCTGATGCAGAGGACTCTATTCTCTCCTTCTCCCTAGAGAATTTTTCTTTTGGTGAAACCTTGCATACTCTTGGGGAGCATTTTCACTGGGAAAGCCAGGATTTCTCTGATTCTAAAAAGAGGCTTAAAGGTTTCTTACTCCTGCCCCAACACAGGCCTTCAGCTATCCCTCCTGTGCTGGACATTGTTGACGATGCCTTTTCAGAATCTAGCTTGGCCCCTGACTCTCTACCTCCTGCTCCCACAAAACCTGATAGATATTACAGGGTTCCTGATTCTTACAAGTTCCTTTTTAAAAATCCTACTGCGGATCCTGAGACCATTTCAGAGAGACCCAAGGGCATTAAGGCTACTACTGCCAAAAATCCTACCTTTCTGATAGAGATTCCAGGGCCATGGATAGATGGGGTAAGAAGGTATACACCTCTGCAACCTTGGCCATCAGGGCCTTAAATGGCCAGTTTCATATGTTAAAGTATCAGCAGCATATAATTGGATTGCTTAAACAGAAAATGATATTGATTCCTGATTGTGCTGAAAATAAGGATTTACAGGATTTAATGCATTCTGCTGAACAGGTTGGAAAACATACTTTGCAATGTGGTTTTGATTCAGTAGAAGCATCTTGCAGGGCTGCTGTCACCGGGTCTGTACTTAGAAGGCATGCTTGGCTTAAGGAGCAATCTTTACCAGATCATGTTAAAACTAAATTGCTGGATGCTCCCTTAAATCAGGTCCGCCTGTTTGGCAACAAAGCAGAAAAAGTTCTTAAAAAGATGGAGGAAAAGGCTAAATCTATGTAAACTGTTAGATTTCCTAGAAGTGCAGCCTCCTATATTTAGTAGGCATTGGCCCTCAAAAAATTGGTCCTTTCCTGCCTCTTCCATGCCTTCTCAGTTCAAGCCCAGAACCAGCAGAACACCCATGCTTCAGTCCCAGGGTATGTACAGGACTAAGCAGTGGGGGGCTTCCACTTCCAAGTCAGGGAGTAGTAAGACTCCCCCTATGCTAATCTGTCTCAGTGATGTAACTTTAAAACTTCTAAGCACTCAGCTGACTGCTCCTTTAGGGGGAAAGATTGCTCTGCAAACAAAAAAAACTGGGAACTCATTACCCAGGACAAATAGGTTTTAAACAGTTTCCCAAGGATACATATTTCACTTCCACACATTACCAACCCCAAACGGTTGGCCAGATCTACCCCCAAATCAGTGGGCAGAGGCTCAAAAGCAAGTACTCTCTCTCAAAATTAAAGGCTATTTGGACTGTACCAGAAGAGAAAAAGGGACAAGGTTTCCTGGTACCCAGAAAAGACAACTCATGACATCCTATCCTGGATCTGTCTATCCTAAACACCTTTTTGGCGATTCCAAAATTCAAGATGTTAACTCTTCACAAGTTGCTTTCCATGATAGGCAAAGATGCCTGGTTGGCAACAATGGATTTAAAGGAAGCCTACCTGCACATCCCTATCAGGGAATCTTGCAGAAAATACCCAAGCTTCAAAGCAGGCCGCATGCACTATCAGTTCTCTGCACTGCCCTTTGGCTTATCAACTGTGCCCAGGGTATTCGCAAAGTGCCTAGCTGCAGTCATTGCATTTTGCAGGCAAAGAAATATTCAAATATACACATACCTTGACGATTGTCTAATTCAGGCAGAAAGCCAAGATGTACTTCTGAATCATCTGGCATTTGTACAAAAGGTGTTAACTTGTCTGGGGTACACCATAAATGAAAAGAAATCACAGCTGGTACCCTGTCAACAAATTATATTCCTGGGAGCAAGCTTGAACACAACTTCCCAGATGGCTTTCCTCACGCCAGAGAAACAAATTAATTTGACAACTTACTTCAAACTAGTGCCCACAAAACCCTGCCATCTGCAAGGCAAATACTGCAAGCCTTGGGGTTCATGACCTCGTGCATTCTACTAATTCCATATGCAAGACTGCATATGAGGAAACTGCAATGGTATCTAAAAAGCCTATGGTGTCAACATTTTCACGATCTAGAAGCAATGATTCATATCATACCTTGACTACCATTCATTCTACCCCCTGCCGCCCAAACCCTAGCAGACGCATTATGCATGGGGGGCTCACCTGGCAGGGAAGTGCAGTCAGGGCAAATGGAACCCAAGTCAAATGCACCTGCATATCAGTCAAAAAGAAATGTTAGCTGTACAGAATGCTCTGATAGCCTTCAAGGACTACGTTCTTCCAGGACAATTAATGGTAAAGATGGACAGCACCACTGTTGTGTGGTACATAAACAAGCAGGGGGTACCCATTCTTACCCCCTCTGCATACTAGCCATGTTTCTGTGGAACACAGCCTTGAGCTACCAAGTTCATCTACAGGATCAATTCCTGCCATGAAAACTGAATACACTGGCAGATGAACTAAGCAGAAATCTCATAGACCCACACAAGTGGAAACTGGAACCAGATTTTCAACATGTTGATCAACAAATGGGGGGTCCCAGATATGGACCCGTTTGCCTCCCCTCTGCCTCTCCAAAGTGCTACTAAAGATCAAACAGGGCAAACCAAGGATGATACTGTTTGCACCAGACTGGCCTTGCCAAGACTGGTACCCCCTTTTGTGCAGTGTCACAGCTGGCCCCATGGCACCTACCTGAGACCCCCTACCCTGCTATCTCAGCAGGAGAGCCAGATTCTGCACCCCCAGCTTCAAACCCTGAACCTGGCAGCCTGGCTAATTACCTAATCTCTCCGTTACCATCCCTCAGTAAACAAGTGTTGGATGTCATTTTGGAGGCAAGGAGGCCTAGCACTAGAAAATCGTATGCTGAAAAATGGAAAAGGTTCTATGCCTGGAACCAAACTCAAGGGATGGCCAAGCAGCGCTCAATTTACTTCAGATTCTTCAATACTTAACTGAGATGCTTCACAAGGGCCTTTCCTTTTCCTCCAAAATTCACACCTCAGCCATTTCAGCACATTACAACACAGAACCACCCCTCTTTTCTCACCCACTGCTCAAGCAGTTCCTCAGAGGAGCCAAAAACTTAAAACCACCCAGGAGAGCCCAAACTCCAGCCTGGGACCTTAATTTTGTATTGGAAAAACTCACTCTTCCTCCTTTTGAGCCAGCTGCAACTGCAGAGTTAAAATTCCTTTCTTGGAAAATGGCTTTCCTTTTAGCAATCACTTCAGCAAGAAGGGTATCTGAATTACAGGCCCTTATGGCAGTGGAGACTTTAGTCATCTTTCATGCGGACAGGGTGTCCCTCAGGACCAATCCCTCTTCCATGCCCAAGGTGGTATCCAGTGTGGCTCTTAATCAGTCTATTCATTTGCCAACCTTCTTTTCTAATCACAGAACAAAGGGGGAATGGATACTGCACTCCTTAGATGTGCACAGACCACTTAGATTTTACTTGGACATGACTAAACCTCTAAGGAAATCTAAACTGCTGGTGGCATTTGCTGCAGGGACAGAGGGGAAGGCTACTTCAAAGCAAACCATTTCTAAATGGATAGGCCATTGCATTCATTTCTGCAATAAGCACTATGGAAAACCTGTCCCACAGGGGATTAGACCCCATTCAACCAGGGCTGCATCTACCTGTACAGCCTTCTCAGAGGTGTCCCTACAAGGGACATCCTAGAAGCTGCTACCTGGAGTTCTGTACATACTTTCATCAAACATTACCATTTGCCAATTTTCTCTAAATCCAGAGCTGGCTTTGCCACTGCGGTCTTGCAGGGCCTTATAGTTGGTCCTAATGCTATCTAAATTCCTCCTCCCATCCTTAGCTTTGGAATGTGATGACTGCAACAGTGAAACACGAAGAACATAGTACAGTTGTGTACACTTACCATAAATGTAGATGTTCAAGTGTATTCACTGTTGCAGTCCTGGTTACCCTTCCTCCAGCCCCCTGACTTCTTTTGGCTATACCTCTATTATCCTTTACTATACTTAATAGCTTTTTGGTATATTTGCTTTTTTGTTGGCAGTATAACCTTGTGTGTGTGTGTGTGTGTGTGTGTGTGTGTGTGTGTATATATATATATATATATATATATATATATAAATAAATATTTAATTGCTTCCCATTGGGGGGAGGGGGGGGCACCTGACATCTGGGGCAAGAAAAACTAATGGTGTTGGCTGCATGCTTTATACCCCTGACTACCTGACGTCACAGAAGATGAGACAGCAACCAACGCAGGACCCAAGACTTTGATAATCAAGCTGTCTGAGGGCTACTGCAAGCAGATAACCCAAATGTGATGACTGCAACAGTGAATACACTCTAACATTTATATTTATGTTAAGTGTACACAGCTGTACTTTTTTGTTTTTCTGTGGCTTCCTGGCATTTTCAGTTGTCTGCTGTGCCCTTTGGAGTCTCTGCACTACCAAGGTTACTTACAAAATGTCCTGTGATTGCCTACTGCATATTTCAGGGCATCCACATTTTCCCTTACGTGGCTGATATCCTCTTTCTGGCAACATCCCCAGGAATCCTGGAGCAAAACATCCTTTCTGGGATTCACCATAAACCACAAAATATCCGTTCTCACCCTTTCTCAGGGTCGCATCTTCCTGGGGTGCAGGATGCAGGCTAGCCTCATGAGTGTGTCTCTTCCTCCTCAGAAGGTGCAGGACCTCGCCTCATGCTTCCAAAAACCTTTTGCCTCTTCACCACATTTCAGCTGGAGTGTTACTCAGGATTTTGGGCTTCATGGCATCCACCATTCCAGTGCTACCTGTAGCCAAACTTCACACGAGAACTCCAGTGGTTCCTAAAGTCAGTTTGGAGTCTGCGTTCGCATCCTCTGGAGTTTTAAATTCCTCTCCTCCCCTGTCTGAAGGAGGACCTCCAGTGGTGGGTCCAATGTCACTCAACCCAGGACTTCCTTGCATCCTCTGCCACCAGTCTGAGCTGCTCAGACACCGCTGATGTGGGCTGGGGGGGCAGCTTTCAGAAATTTTAAAGCACAAGGGCTATGGTCTCCCTTTCAACAAAGGGAGCACACCGGTGTAAGGGAGATGAGGGTGGTGATCTTCATGTTTCACTGTTGCAGTCATCACATTTGGGTTGTTTCTGTGCCGGTTGTTGTCGCTTCAGGACTGACATCAGGTCATCGGTAGTATAAAGTAAGGCAGCAGACACCATTGCTGTGGAGCCCGAAGCAGTTCACATGAGTGCAGGTCGGCCACTACCCGAGTTTCGTCTTCTGAATTGAAGCTGAAGTCTTCTAAAGCTAAGCACCCCATTGGGGATCCTTTTTTCTTGCACTAACCGATGTCAGAAAAAGTTAACAGTTGTCTTGCCTGTGGAAAGCAAATACCTCAGAGATATTCATTCTTACTGCATCACCTGTTTAGGCCCAGACCACGAAGTTCCTCGCTGTCGGTTTTGTGCCTTGTTCAATGCTCGAACTATTCATTGCCGGGCTATCCTTGTCGCTAAATTCTTTCGCTGTCATTCTCCGTATTCTGAAATGGCTTCATTAAGCCTACTGACTACCAATCTTCCGAAAAAATGTAAGGATAAAGATAGAGACATACCATATAGGTCCAAAACTGCCAACGCTTCTGTTAAGCTAGTCACCAGTCCGCCGGTACTCGAGCGCTTCCGCAGCCCCTGATACCTGCTTTTGCAGATTTGCAGGCCTCTACTGAGACCCGTTCGGTATGCCGTGAGATGCGTCTTTGACTATGGAACCTGCGGATGTCTCTACCTTGGATGGGTCCGGAGCCTCTGTGCAGGCACCGGCTTCTGAGGGTGCGTTCAGGCCTTCCAATGTTCATATTAAACAGACTACTTCGTTTTTGACTAAAACTACCGAATTTCTCAGGCCCAGAGTTCGCACTATGTTTAGGAAACCGAACAAAGTGCATTCTCAAGCTCCTATGCCTCAGAAACAAGTGCTTAGACTGGATGAAGACCTTATTACTTTAATTAGGGGATGCCAGCCTTCCCCTTCTAATAGACAAAGAATTTATTTTCCTTCTGATTCTACAGACCATGAATCCGATGACTGACCCCTCTGATTACCAGGACATACCCTTATCCACCTATGAGGATTCAGATGCAGAGGATTCCATTTCCTCTGCCTCCCCTCCATAGGACTTTTCTTTTGGTAAAACCTTGCATACTGTAAGAGAGCATTTCCGCAGGGAATGCCAGGACTACCCTCAGTCAAAGAAGAGACTCGGGGAATTTTTAGATTTGCCTCAGGCCTCTAGCTATACCCCCGTCCTGGATATTGTAGATGATGTCTTCATGGAATCTAGTCTTACCCCTGATACTTTACCTCCAGCTCCTAGAAAGCCTGACCGGTACTACAGAGAGTACCTGACTCTCTCAAATTTCTCTCTGAAATTCCTACTGCGGATCTAGAGACCATTTCCCAGGGACCTAAAGGTATTACGGCTACTACAGCCAAAAATCCTACCCCTTTGGACAGGGATTCTAGGGCTTTAGATAGATTGGGCTAAGCAGGTATATACCTCTGCAACTCTTGCCATCAGGGCTTTAAATTACCAGTTTCAGATGTTGAAGTACCAGCAGCATATTATGGAACTAATTAAACAAAAAATGTTAATTCCTGATTGTGCAGAAAATAAAGATTTACAAGAGTTAATGCATTCTGCAAACCAGATTGGTAAACATACTTTGCATTGTGGATGTTCTTCATTCCACATTGCTGCAGTCCTAACTATTGGGGTAGTCCGCTGTCCAGTCGGCCCGAATACCAAAGTATATGGCTGACGTTGGTCAGGGCGCATTAGACTGACGTCAGTACGTCAGGGTACTAATGCGCATGACCGACGTCATATCCTAAGTCTTTTTTGCCGCATGGTCCGATGCAGAAGCAATTTTGCGAGTGCAGGTTGGCGTTCTGAAAATTTCTGAAGCCAGAGTTTCAGACCGAATCAAAGTTGGCTAAGTACCCCGTTGGGGAATATTTTGGTTTTTTCTTGCCTCAGTATTTAACCGGATGTCAGAAAAAGTGAATAACTGTATTTCTTGTGGGAAACAGATACCTCATAGGGATTACCATACTTTCTGTATACTTTGTTTAGGGCCTGAGCACGACGTTGTTGGATGCCGTTCTTGTGCTAGATTTAACAAACGCACTATTAAGAGAAGGTTAGACTGTGCCAGGTTAGTGTTTGGGAAGCGTTGTAACTATAAAATGCCGTCGGATGTTCCGACGCCGGCTTCGGCTAAAAAACGCAAGGACAAAACAGCAAAGCCTAGAGGGGAAGAACCGACAGTCCCAGACGTCGGTTCTTTAGAGGGCTCAGTGGAGCGGAGGTTTTGCCAGGTGTTTCTTTGGAGTCTCAGGAGAGACTTTACTGTTACAGGATGTTTCCTCTCAGGAAGTAGGCCAGGCTGAGGGGGCTTCTCAGGTGGCTGTTCTTCCCTCACTTCCTAAGGTGGTTAGGGCCTCCCCTTCTGTGTCCAAGGCTTCCTTAAGGGGCAGGCCAAGTTTTGCTTCAGTGGGGTTTCTCCTACTGCTTCAGGGTCTTTGCCTAAGAAACATATGCTTAAAATGGCAGAGGATTTGATTACTATGATAAGGGGTTCTATGCCCCCTCCTGATAAGAGGCCTAGGGTGGAACCTGAGCTTGAGAGTTTTGAGCAATGCTCGAGGCTTCTGAGTCTTCGGCTGAAGACTTGCAGGAGTTCCCTCCTTATTCTGATTCTGATGTGGATGATTCTACTCCATCAGCTTCTCCTCCTGAGGATTTTTCATTTTCAGAGACTTTGCATTCCATGAGGGAGCATTTTAAATGGGAAGGCCAAGATTTCTCTGATTCCAGGAAGAGGCTTAGGGAGTTCTTGTTTTTACCCCAGCATAGGCCTTTAGCTATACCTCCTGTTTTGAATGTGGTGGAAGATGTTTTTGCAGAGGCTTCCTGAATCCTGATTCTTTGCCTCCTGCCCTGTTAAACCGGATAGATATTATAGGGTGCCTGAAGCTCATAAGTATCTTTTTAAGAGTCCTAGGGCAGACCCGGAAACTGTCTCTCAGGGGCCTAAAGGTGTAAAGGCCTCAGTTGTTAAAAATCCTGTCCCTCCTGATAAAGAGGTAAGGGCTTTGGATAGATGGGGAAAGAAAGTGTATACTTCTTCCACTTTAGCCATGAGGGCGTTGAATTGCCAGTTCCACATGTTAAAATATCAGAATTATCTTCTTTCACAGTTGAAATCTAAGGTGGATGCTCTAGCGGAAGGTATTGACTGTAAAGAGTTGCAGGATTTAGTTCATGTGTCTGAACAGGTGGGTAAACATTCCTTGCAATGTGGTTTTGATGCTGTACAGGCCTCCTCCAGGGTGGCTGCCACTGGTTCTGTTCTTCGAGGCACGCCTGGTTGAGAGATCAGAATTTAGCTGAGCATGTTAAGACAAGAATTTTGGATGCTCCTTTGCAATCTGATGTGTTGTTTGGTTCGCCTGTGGAAGCAGTTTTGAAGAAAATGGAGGACAAGGCTAAATCTATGCAAACTGTTAAAGATTTTTGCAGGTACAGCCTCCAGTTTAGTAGAAATTGGCCTGCTAAGGGTTGGACTTATCCTGCTTATGATTCCCAGTCTAGGGGTAGGTCTAGACGTGGTAGGGGCAGAGCTCAGGGTTCCTTTAGGCCTAGGACAGGAGTTCACCTGCTCAGACTTCTGGTGAGGGCAGGGGTCAGTCCTTTCGTAAGCAGACCCAATGACCTGCCTTTTCAGCTGCCAGTTCATTCTCGCCTGGCAGCACCGTTGGGAGGAAGGCTGTCTCTTTTCAAAGAAAATTGGGATTTAATTACCCAAGACAGATGGGTTCTGGATATCATTCACCACGGTTACAGGTTTTATTTCCATACCTTGCCTCCTTTCAAAGGCATGCCAGACATTCCTCCTCTACAAAGACAAGAGGCGCACAAGCAAATTTCTCTGTTACTCCAAATAGGGGCCATTCAGCCAGTTCCTGTGCCAGAAAGGGGCCTAGGATTTTATTCTCGCCTGTTCCTAGTACCAAAGAAGGGGAACACGTGGAGACCAATTTTGGATTTATCTATCCTCAACACTTATCTGGACATTCCCAAGTTCAAAATGTTGACGTTACAACAGCTTTTACCTTTACTGGGCAAAGATCACTGGATGGTAACTTTAGATCTCAAGGAAGCTTACCTTCATGTGCCTATAAGATTAAGTTGCAGAAAGTATCTGCGTTTCGAGCTGGAAGTTCTCATTATCAGTTCTCTGCATTGCCCTTTGGCTTATCTACTGCCCAGAGTATTCACGAAGGTTCTGGCTCCAGTGATAGCTTACTTCAGGCTAAAAGGATTCAAATCTACCCTTACTTGGACGATTGCCTGATTCTGGCTCAAGAAAGGAAGACCTTCTACAGCATCTGGAATATGTCATAGCAGTGCTAAGATGCCTAGGGTATTCTGTGAACGAAATAAAGTCCAGTCTAGTACCCTCTCAAGACATGTGCTTTCTGGGTGTGAGACTGAATACAGCAGCCCAGATGGCCTTTTAACCCCGGACAAACAAAAGAATCTTTCCAGTTACTTCCATCAACTATCTCTTCAGTCCGGGCTGACTGCAAGGACAGTCCTTCAAGCCTTAGGGTTCATGGCATCTTGTATTCTGGTGCTTCCCAATGCCAAACTGCATATGAGGAAGCTACAATGGTATCTCAAAAATGTATGGACACAGCACTGCCAGGATTTGGACACTGTCATTCAAATAATACCTTGCATTCAAAAGGAATTTTTGTGGTGGGCTCAGGAATGTCACCTAAACAAGGGACTCTCTGTGACCCGGCCAGAGGCGAGTCAGATTCTAACGACAGATGCCTCAGACATTGCTTGGGGAGCTCATCTAAATGGAAAGTGGATACAAGACAAGTGACCTGCCAGACTACAGCATCTACATATCAACATGAAAGAGATGTTAGCAGTCCAGTTTGCATTAATGGCTTTCAAGGAGTTACTTCTTCCAGGGCAGGTGTTGATTCTAACAGACAACACAACTGTCATGTGGTACATCAACAAACAAGGGGAACACATTCTTACCCATTGTGCAGGCAAGCAATGATTTTATGGGAGACTGCGCTCAGCTTGCAACTAACTCTTCAGGCAAGGTTTCTGCCGAGCACAGAACTCCTTAGCAGATGTGTTAAGCAGACAAATCATGGATCCCCACGAGTGGAAACTGGATCTTCATGTATTTCAAAAATTGACAGTGTCATGGGGAACTCCAGACATAGATCTGTTCGCTTCTCCACTAAACCACCAGCTGCCAAAGTTTTGCACAAAGAAGTTTCATCACACAGCTTGGAAAGTGGACGCTCTTTCTTTCAGTTGGAAAAATCTTCATGTGTATGCGTTTCCACCTCTGCCTCTTCTTCAAAAGGTGCTTCTAAAGGTCAGACAAGACAAGCCAAGGATGATTTTAATAGCTCCAGATTGGCCTCGGCAGCACTGGTACCCATTACTGAGGAGTCTGGTAAAGAAGCCTCCATGGCCTTTACCCTTGATTCCACACCTGTTGTCTCAGAGAGAAGGTCACCTGCTCAATGTCAAACTTCACTCTCTTCATCTAACAGCCTGGCATATTCTGTTTTGAAAGGCAGCAGGTCTCAACTTCCTCAACAAGTTTTAAATGTGATTATGGAAGCCAGGAGACCTAGTACAAGAAAAGTGTATGCAGAGAAATGGAAGAGATTTTTATTTTGGAGTGCAGCAAACAATTTGGTGATTTCGAGCCAAATTTGAGTGTGGCTCTTCAATATCTTACTGAGTTATTGGACAAAGGTTTGTCTTTCTCTTCCATTAAGATTCATGCTGCAGCAATTTCAGCTCATTATGATTGTGACCCACCATTGTTTTCATCCTTTGTTCAAGCAATTTCTTAGAGGGGCAAAGAATATAAGACCCCATAGAGCTCCTACTCCTGCTTGGGATCTCAATTTTGTGTTGGAGAAACTTACTCTACAACCTTTTGAGCCTCGGCTACTGCTGAATTGAAATACTTGTCTTGGAAGACTGCTTTTTTGTTGGCCATTACTTCTGCAAGAAGGGTTTCTGAGTTACAGGCCCTTATGGCAGTGGAACCTTTTTTGATTTTTCATAAGGATAGGGTATCTTTACGTACTAATCCTTCCTTTATGCCTAAGGTGGTTTCTAGTGTGGCTTTAAACCAAACTATTCATTTGCCTACTTTTTATGCAGATCCCCAAAATAAAGGGAAAAGATTTTGCACACTTTAGATGTACACAGGCAATTGCGTTATTATTTGAGCAGGACTAAAGATTTTAGGCAGTCTCAGCAGTTGTTTTATTTCTTTTGCTTTGAGTTCTCAGGGCAAGCCTGTGTCAAAACAAACTATTTCTAGATGGATTGGGTGTTGCATTTCATTTTGTTATTCCCATCATGGCAAGGCAATTCCAGCTGGGATTAGGCCTCATTCCACTAGGGCTACTGCCACTTCAACAGCATTTCTAAGGGGGGTGGCAACTAAGGATATTTTGGAGGCAGCTACTTGGAGTTCAGTGCATACTTTCTCTAAGCATTATCACCTTCCTCTCTACTCTAAGTCTAGGGCTGGTTTTGCCACTGCTATTTTGCAAGGCATGTTGTCAGTTCCTGCTTCCTTATGATTTGCCAGCCTCCCTTACCTCTGCTTTGGGATTCTACCCAATAGTTAGGACTGCAGCAATGTGGAATGAAGAACATAGTACAGTTTTGTACCTACCATAAATGTAGATGTTCGAGGATCCACATTGCTGCAGTCCAATTTACCCTCCCTCCTTCCCCTCTGTGTTTAGGGGTGGTTGTGTAGGTGAGGTTATATTCTGCTATTTTTGTATATTCTGTATATATATGTATATATTTTGATGCAGGTATGTTGGGAGTGTTTGGTTTTTGGCCTTATCTTTTCAGGGTCTTCTGACATCTGGGGCAAGAAAAGACTGAGGATATGACGTTGGTCATGCGCATTAGTACCCTGACGTACTGACGTCAGTCTAATGCGCCCTGACCGACGTCAGCCATATACTTTGGTATTCGGGCCGACTGGACAGCGGACTACCCCAATAGTTAGGACTGCAGCAATGTGGATCCTCGAACATCTACATTTATGGTAGGTACAAAACTGTACTTTTTGATGCCTTAGAAGCAGCTTGCAGGGCTACTGTCACTGGGTCTGTTCTGAGAAGGCATGCTTGGCTGAAGGAACAAACCTTGCCAGACCATGTCAAAGCAAAAGTACTACATGCTCCATTAAATCAAGAATGTTTGGCACAAAAGCAGTAGTAGTTCTTAAGATGGAGGAAAAAGCTAAATTTATGCAAACTGTTAAAGATTTCTTACAGGTACAGCCACCTAGATTCAGTAGGCATTGGGCTTCAAAAAACTGGTCCTTTCCTGTCCCTCCCAGGGCTCCTCAGTCCAAACCCAGGGGCAACAGACCACAGAGACTGCAGTCTCAGGGTATGCACAGATCTAAACAATGGAGTGCTCCCACCTCAAAAACAGGGAGTGGTAAGCCACCCTCTTATGGAAAAAGTTCACAATGACTTCTCATGCATCCTTCGCAGCCATGCCCAAGTACTTGGACCCCTAGGAGGAAAACTTGCCATGCATGCATGCAAAAAAATGGAATTCATTACCCAGGACAGTTGGGTCTTAAACATTGTATCCCAGGGATATAGATTCTACTTCCATTCACTGCCAACCCCAAGCGGATTGCCAGACCTTCCCCCAAACCAGTGGGCAGAGGCCCAAAAGCAAGTACTTACTCTTCTCAGTATCAGGGCTATTCAACCTGTTCCAACAGAGCAAAGGGGGCAGGGTTTCTACTCCAGAGTTTCTGGTACCCAGAAAAGAAAATTCTTGGCGCCCTATCCTGGATCTGTTAATTCTCAACACCTTCCTGGTGGTACCAAAGTTCAAAATGCTTACACTCCAACAGCTGCTGCCTGTGCTAGCCAGGGTCTCCTGGCTCGTCACCCTAGATTTAAAAGACTCTCATCTGTACACCCCCATAAGGGAATCTTGCAGGAAATATCTCCGATGTTCATCATGTTACACTGCTGCAGTCATTACACTTGGGTTATCCTGCCATCAGGCGTTCCCGCAGTCGGCCAGAGTTCCAAAGTCTTGGTCCGGCGTCGGTTGCTGTTGCCTTCTCCCTGACGTCAGTGTGACAGGGGTATATAAGATGCAGCCGACGCCATTTTCTTCAGTCTTTCTTGCCGTGTGGTGCCCGAAGCAGAAGCAGTTCGCAAGTGCCGGTCTGCCAACTCCTGAGATTTTCATTCCAAATCCAGAACCGAAGTCTTCTAAAAAAGCTAAGTACCTCGTTGGGGAAACTTTCTTACTTCAGACCGATGTCAGTAAAAGTTAATAACTGTATTTCTTGTGGGAAGCAAATACTTCATAAGGATTTCCACTCCTATTGTATTCCATGCCTAGGCCCTGAACACAACGTCACTGGTTGTCTGTTTTGTGCTAGGTTTAACAAGCGCACTATTAAACGTCGGTTTGATTTTGCCCGACATTATTTTGGTAGAAAATTCAATTACACCATGCCGTCGGAAATTCCGACCGCAATTCATAAAAAGCGCAAGGACAGGCATCTGAGGCCCAAAACGGACGACTAGGCCTCTTCTAGGCCGGTCATCGGTTCTCCGGTTTTCAGCAAGGTGCCTACGCAGCCATTGATGACCGCTTCCACAGAACCACAGACCGCCTCTGACTCCCACGTGGAGCTGGCTGGGCCTTCGGATGCACTAGGCCTTCAGCTTACCGATCCTAAACCTACAGAGGAAACCGAAGTAACTGAGCAATCCACAGCTACAGAGGGTGTTTTCAGACCTACTCAGTTAACTATTAAACCCTCTGTTAAGTCTAAGCCTCCCTTAAAAGCAAAGAAACAGGCACAACACTCTCCAGGACAGACTTCCATGCCTAAGAAACAAATGCTAAAAATGGCCGAGGACCTGATCACTCTGATCAGGGGGTCCCATCCCCCTCCTGATAAAAGGCCCAGGCAGGATGCAGACTATGAATCTTCTGACCAGGTGTCCATTTCCTCTGACCAAGGATATTCTTTACTCCCTTATGAGGATTCTGATGCTGAGGAATTAATTCCATCAGCCTCTCCGCCTGAGGATTACTCCTTTGGGGAGACCTTACATACCATGAGAGAGCATTTTCACTGGGAAGGCCAGGATTACTCAGAATCCAAGAAAAGACTCAGACTTCCTTTTATTGCCCCAACACAGAACCCCTTGCTATCCTGCCAGTTTTAGACATTGTGGATGATGTCTACACTGAATCCAGTTTGAACCCTGACTCCTTACCCCCAGCCCCAGTTAAACCGGATAGATATTAGAGTCCCTGACTCTCACAAATTTCTGTACAAAAGCCCTGTTGCTGACCCTGAAACTATTTCTCAGGGACCCAAAGGGATTAAGGCCTCATCAGCAAAAAACCCAGTCCCCTCTGACAGATTCCAGAGCCTTAGACAGATGGGGAAAGAAGGTATATACGTCTAAAACTTTAGCAATGAGAGCCTTGAATTGCCAGTTTCACATGCTAAAATATCAGCAATTTCTGATGTCTCAGTTGAAACAAAAGATGCTTCCAGATTCAGATCCTCATAACTTAAAAGAAATGCAGGATTTATTGCATGCAGCTGAACAAGTGGGAAAACATACTTTGCAATGTGGGTTTGATTCCTTAGAGGCCTCCTGTAGAGCAGCAGTTACAGGCTCTGTCATTAGAAGGCATGCTTGGTTAAAGTACATACATTACCAGATCATGTTAAGGTCAAATTATTGGATGTGCCTTTGCAGCGGGATGTGCTGTTTGGAGTTGAGACAGAGGAGGTATTAAAGAAGATGGAGGATAAGGCAAAATCTATGCAAACGGTGAAAGATTTCTTACAGGTTCAGCCTCCTCGTTTTAGCAGAAATTGGCCAGCAAAGAATTGGTCCTTTCCAGTCACAGATAGACCTCAAAGGGGCAGATACAGATATCCAAGAGGTAGAGGTCTGACACAAGGCCCTTACAGGCCTCGACAATGGGGCACACCAGGCCAGAAAGAAGGGGAAGACAGGCCTCAACCTTATAAAAAACAGCCTCAATGACTTCCCACTACAGCTGCCAAACAGCTCTCTCTTGGCAGCCCCCTTAGGAGGAAAACTGGCACTTTTCTATCACAACTGGCATTGCATCACCAAAGACAAATGGGTTCTCAACATTGTATCTCAAGGTTACAGGTTCCATTTCCACACCTTGCCAAGGCTAAAAGGAATGCCAACTCTGCCACCAAATCAATGGGTAGAGGCTCAAAAAAAAATTACAGCACTCATGGACATGAGAGCTATTCAAAAGGTACCACCACAGGAACAAGGACAAGGATTTTACTCGAGACTCTTTCTAGTTCCCAGAAAGGACAAAGCCTGGAGACCCATTCTGGACCTTTCTACACTAAACGCTTACCTGGATGTTCCTAAATTCAAGATGTTGACACTACAGCAGCTTCTTCCCATGCTGGGCAAGAAAACTTGGCTCGTGGCTTTGGACCTCAGAGGCATACCTGCATGTCCCTAGACAAAATTGCAGAAGATACCTCAGATTTCTAGCAGGTTCAATGCACTATCAATTCTCTGCACTGCCCTTTGGCTTATCTACTGCGCCCAGGGTCTTCACAAAGTGCCTTGCACCAGTAATTGCATTTTGCAGGCAAAAAGGAATTCAAATTTATCCATACCTGGCCCGACTGCCTGATTCAAGCAGAGAGCAAGGACATTCTACTAAAGCATCTGGCGTACGTAAAAAAGTTAAGTTGCCTGGGGTGTACACAGTAAACGAAAAGAAATCAAAACTAGTGCCCTCACAACAGATAATATTCCTGGGTGCCAGCTTGAGCACAATGGCCTATCTCACGCCAGACAAGCAAGGACAAACTGACTCTATTTTCAGTTAATGGCAACAAAGACCCAACTCCCTGCAAGAAAAATTCTGCAGGCCTTGGGCTACATGGCATCTTGCATACTACTAATTCCATATGCCAGACTGCATATGAGGAAACTACAATGGTACCTAAAGAGCGTATGGTCTCAACATGGTCAAAGTTTGGAAACCGTTAATTCCTTGCCTACAACAGGAGTTTCGATGGTGGGCACAAGCTTGTCACCTCAACAAGGGACAGCCTTTCACTCAACCCACAACCAGGCAGACACTGGCAACAGATGCATCGGATTACGCCTGGGGAGCACACATGGCAGGAAAATGTATCCAGGGCGAGTGGCCCACAGAGCAAAGACATCACATCAATCAAAAAGAGATGCTAGCTGTACAAAATACTATTACAGCTTTCAAGGACCTACTGCATCCAGGACAGTTACTACTAAAGACCGACAACACCACAGTTATATGTGGTACATAAGCAAGGGGGCACACACTCCTACCCCCTCTGCAGACAAGCCATGACCTTGTGGAACACAGCTCTAAACTACCAAGTTCATCTGCAAGCACAATTCCTGCCAGGAGAGAAAAACACACTGGCAGACGACCTAAGCAGAAACATTATGGAACTGAACCCACAAATATGCAGAATGATAACACAAAAATGGTGGAGCCTGGACATAGATCTGTTTGCTACCCAAAACTGCCAATTACAGAAATTCTGCACAAGGAACTACCATCCTCAAGCATGGAAAGTGGATGCCCTCTCATTCAGCTGGAAAAAACAAGTATATGCTTTCCCCCTTTATCTCTCCTTCCAAAGGTACTCATAAAAGCCAGGCGGGAAGAGCCAAAAATGATCCTGATTGCACCAGACTGGCCATGCCAGCACTGGTACCCAATCCTAAAGAACTTAACACAAGAACCACCCTGGATTTTACCACAAATTCCACAGTTGCTGACACAGCACAACAATCAGATATTTCACAGCCAGCTAAAGACCTTAAATCTAGCTGCATGGAAAATTCCTTAGTCAAGCAAGCAATGCCTCTCTCCAAAGCTGTTATGGATGTCATTCTGGAGGCCAGAAGGCCTAGCACCAGGAAAGCATACTCTGACAAATGGAAGAGATTCTGTGCCTGGAACCAAGTGCACAGCCTTGACCCTCTAGTCCCAAACATTCCTCAGATACTGCAATACTTTACTGAGATGCTGGACAAGGGCCTCTCTTTTTCATCCATCAAGATCCACGCCTCGGCTATCTCTGCTCATTACAACACGGATCCACCAATTTTTTCTAATCCTTTGCTCAAACAATGCCTCAGAGGGGCTAAAAACATAAGACTGCCCTGTAGAGCACCTACACCTACTTGGGACCTCAACTTTGTTTTGGAAAAATTAACTACCTCCTTTTGAGCCAGCTAACACAGCAGAATTAAAATACATCTCTTGGAAAACTGCTCTGCTAGTGGCAATAACATTAGCACAAAGAGTTTCAGAAATACAGGTACTAATGGCAGTGGAACCTTTCCTCATCTTCCACCAGGACAGGGTGTCTTTAAGAACCAACCCTACATTTATGCCAAAGGTGGTATCAAGTGTGGCTCTAAACCAAACTATTCACTTGCCAACTTTTTATCCAAAACCACAGAACAAAGGGGAGAGACTACTACATTCTTTGGACATTCACAGACA
The DNA here is from genome assembly GCF_019279795.1 of Protopterus annectens. Taxonomy (NCBI): domain Eukaryota; kingdom Metazoa; phylum Chordata; order Ceratodontiformes; family Protopteridae; genus Protopterus; species Protopterus annectens. The sequence continues at coordinate 1,378,133,305 of NC_056725.1, read as the reverse complement.
GTTACGCTTCTACTTGGACAAAACCAAAGCTTTCAGAAAATCTGAGCAATTATTGGTAGCATACGCTGCAGAAGCACAGGGAAAAGCCATTTCAAAGCAGACTATTTCAAAATGGATATGACACTGTATACGTTTCTGCTATACCCACCTTGGGAAACCTGTACCTAGCAGCATTAGATGTTCATCGTGCATACAGCTGCAGTCATAACAGATGGGTTCTTCTGCCGTCAGGTGGGTCCTCGGTCGGCCGAATTCCAAAGTCTAGGTCCGGCGTCGGTTGTCGCTTCTTCCCTGACGTCAGTGCGACAGGGGTATAAAAGAACCAGCCAACGCCATTTTCTCCAGTCTTTCTTGCCGTGCGGTGCCCGAAGCAGAAGCAGTTCGCAAGTGCCTGTCGGCCAGCTCCTGAAATTAAGAAAATTTTGAAACTGAAGTCTTCTTGAAAGCTAAGTACCCCGTTGGGGAAACTTTTCTTGCCTCAGACCGATGTCAGACAAAGTTAATAATTGTATTTCATGTGGGAAGCAAATACCGCATAAGGATTTCCATTCCCTCTGTATACCTTGTTTAGGCCCAGACCACGACGTCTCGGTCTGTCGCTTTTGTGCTACATTTAACAAACGCACCATTAAGCGTCGGGCGGAGTTCGCCCAGCATTATTTTGGAAAAACATTTAATTATATTATGTCGTCGGATACTCAGACTCCATTTTTGTCTAAAAAACGCAAAGAATAAGGACCGACACAAGAGGTCCGCGGCCTCTACCGACACCACGCCAAAGCCGACTACACGTGGTCCGGTTCTCAGCGAGGCGCCTATGCAGCCCCTGACTACCGATGACACTTCATTGGCGGTGTCTCCTGTGCCCAAGGTCGCAGGCTCCTCTACCCACACCCCGACTACAGATACTGAAGCCACTCTCGGCGTTGAACCTCAAAATGTGGACAGGTCTACCTCCACTCAAGGTGTCTTCAGACCTTCCTCTTCTTTCTCCATCAAGGCTTTCACTAAGTCTAAAGCAGCCATGCACTCTGAGACAAGCTACACAGGGCCCATCTCCAGGCTCCATGCCTAAAAAGCAGATGCTTAAAATGGCTGAGGATTTAATTACTCTTATCAGGGGTTCTCAACCCCCACCGGACAAAAGGCCCAGAGTGGAGGAAGAATCCCCCACCTCTGATCAGGGCTCCATTATTTCAGAGCACTCTGATCAGGAACATTTTTACTCCCCTTTTGAAGACTCTGATGCGGAGGAGTCCATTTCTTCTGTACCCCCCCCCCCCAGAGGATTACTCATTTGGGGAAACTTTGCATACTTTAAGGGAACACTTCCACTGGGAAGGCCAAGATTATTCAGATTCCAAGAAAAGGCTTAGGGAATTTCTCTTACTACCTCAGCACATGCCTCTGGCTATACCTCCTGTCTTGGACATCCTAGATGAGGTTTACTCGGAGGCCTGCCTTAACCCAGACTCTCTGCCTCCAGCCCCAGTTAAGCCTGACAGGTACTACAGGGTTCCTGACTCACACCAATTTCTATACAAAAGTCATGCTGCTGACCCAGAAACCATCTCACAGGGCCCCAAGGGAATTAAGGCCTCCACTGCTAAAAATCCTTTACCTTCCGAGAGAGATTCCAGATCCTTAGAAAGGTGGGGAAAAAAGGTATATACCTCTGCTACCTTAACCATGAGGGCCTTAAACTGTCAGTTCCATATGCTAAAATACCAACAGTTTTTGTTATCACAATTGAAAAGTAAAATGTCACAACCTGAACAACCAGACTTGAAGGAGTTGCAGGATTTGATGCATAGTGCAGAACAAGTGGGTAAGCATACCTTACAATGTGGTTTTGATGCTCTAGAGGCCTCATGTACAGCTGCTGTTACAGGCTCAGTCATACGTAGACATGCCTGGCTCAAGGAACAAACCTTGCCTGATCATGTCAAAGCTAAATTACTAGATGCCCCTCTTCAAAAGGATGTATTATTTGGTGCTAATGCTGAGGAGGTATTAAGGAAAATGGAGGAAAAGGCTAAATCAATGCAAACTGTGAAAGATTTTCTACATGTACAACCCCCACGTTTCAGTAGAAATTGGCCTTCCAAACATTGGTCCTTTCCAGCCACGGACAGACCCCAAAGAGGTAGATACAGGCGCCCGAGGGGCAGAGGACAATCCCAAGGATAGTTTAGAGGCAGACAATGGCAAGCTCCTACACAAAGAGGTGGTGAGGATAACTCGCAATCATTCAGAAAGCAAGCCCAATCACTTTCTCCTTTGCATGCCAAGCAAGACTCAAATGGCAGCCCCCTTAGGAGGAAAGCTGGCATTATTTTCAAAGAATTGGCATATTGTCACAAAAGACAAATGGATCCTGGACATTATAAACAGAGGCTACAGATTCCATTTTCACACCCTTCCAAAAATGAGAGGCATGCCAAACCTGCCACACAATCAAAGGGCAGAGGCACAAAGGCAAATTACAGATCTCATAGACATTAAAGCTATTCAAGAGGTACCTACGCACGAACAAGGTCAAGGTTTTTATTCCAGGCTATTCCTGGTACCAAGGAAGGGAAAGGATTGGAGACCTATTTTGGACCTGTCCATCCTAAAAACATTTCTACTCGTACCAAAATTCAAGATGCTCACTCTACAGCACCTCCTTCCCATGCTGGGCAAGGAGTCTTGGCTGGTAACATTGGACCTCAAGGAGGCATACCTGCATGTCCCAATCAGACAAGATTGCAGACGATACCTCAGATTTCTTGCAGGTTCAACCCATTATCAATTCTCTGCATTGCCCTTTGGCTTATCTACTGCGCCCAGAGTATTCAGGAAATGCCTGGCATCAGTAATTGCCTACTGCAGACTTCAAGGGATACAAATATACCCTTATTTGGACGACTGCCTGATCCAAGCGGACAGCAAGCACATTCTTCTGAAACATCTGGCTTATGTAATAATGTTGTTGAGCTCTCTGGGATACACAGTCAACAAAAAGAAATCAAGACTAATGCCCTCTTGGAAGATAATTTTCCTGGGTGCCAACTTGGACACAAACACCCAGATGGCCTACCTCACACCAGAGAAGCAGGGGCAACTAACTCAATACTTCAGAGCACTAGCAAATTGCACCAGGCTGACTGCAAGGAAAATCCTGCAGGCTCTGGGATTCATGGCATCTTGCATCTTACTAATCCAATGTGCAAAGCTGCATATGAGGAAACTTCAATGGTACCTGAAAAACATATGGTCTCAACACAGCCACAGTTTGGAAACAATAATACCACTGATTCCATGTCTGCAAAAGGAATTTCTGTGGTGGGCTCAAGCATGCCAAACAAACACAGGTCTTCCATTCAGCAAGCCTCAAGCAAATCAAGTCATCACAACAGACGCCTCGGACTACGCTTGGGGGGCACACATGACAGATCGGTGCATTCAGGGCAAATGGTCCCACAAAGAAAAGCACCTTCACATCAATCAAAAGGAAATGCTAGCAGTAATAAATGCTATTATAGCTTTAAAGGACCTTCTGCAACCAGGTCAACTATTGATAAGAACGGACAACACCACAGTTATGTGGTACATAAACAGAGAGGAACACATTCATACCCCCTATGCAGACTGGCCATGTCACTCTGGAACATGGCCATGGACTTGCACATCAAACTACAAGCACAGTACTTGCCAGGCAAGGAAAACACGCTGGCAGACAGCCTAAGCAGAAATATGACAGATCCACACGAATGGAAGTTGCATCCAAAAGTTTTTACAGAAATAATCCAAGCATGGGTAAGGCCAGACATAGATCTCTTTGCCTCCCACAAAAATCACCAATTGACAAAATTCTGCTCAAGGATTTTCCATCCAAAGGCCTGGAGAGTGGACGCTCTCTTTCAGTTGGGCATCAATGACAGTTTATGCCTTTCCACCTCTTCCTCTGCTGCCCAAAGTTGTATTGAAAACCAGAGCAGACAGACCAAAGATGATTCTCATTGCTCCGGACTGGCCAAGACAACACTGGTACCCACTCCTGAGGAGCCTGACGCAATCCCCACCATGGACCCTGCCACTAATGCCTCTTCTTCTGACTCAGCACAGCTTCAAAACTCTTCACAGCCAGCTAGAAACACTCAACCTAGCAGCATGGAAGATTCCTTAGCATCACAACAGACCCTACTCTCCAAGGAGGTGCAGGATGTCATTTTGGAGGCCAGAAGGCCTTCAACTAGAAAAGCGTACTCCGCAAAATGGAAACTGTTTTGTGTCTGGAATGAGAAAAAGGGCCAGGATCCTGGAAAACTGAATTTACCTCAAATACTACAGTATTTAGCTCAGCTGCTAAGCAGTGGACTTTCATTCTCCTCCATCAAAATCCATGCCTCAGCCATTTCTGCAGAATACAACACTGAATCCACCCTTATTCTCTCACCCTCTCTTAAGACAGTTCCTCAGAGGGGCTAAGAATCTAAGACCCCCAAGAAAACAACCAATACCTGCTTGGGATCTCAATTTCATTCTGGAAAAACGGACCTTGCCTCCCTTTGAGCCAGCTGCCTCATCAGATTTGAAATATTTGTCCTGGAAAACAGCTTTCCTTCTGGCTATTACCTCAGCTCGTAGAGTTTCAGAACTACAAGCTCTCATGGCTGTGCAGCCTTTTATCATCTTCCATCAGGACAGTTTCCTTACGAACCAACCCGTCCTTTATGACTAAAGTGGTATCCAGGGTAGCTTTGAATCAGGCCATACACTTACCTACCTTTTATCCTAATCCTCAAAACAAAGGGGAGAGATTACTACATTCCTTGGACATCCACAGACAACTACGTTATTATCTGGACAGAACAAAGCCTTTCAGAAAATCAGAACAGCTCTTTGTGTCCTATGCTGTAGGAGCTCAAGGAAAGCCAATTTTGAAACAGACAATCTCAAAATGGATAGCCCACTGCATACACTTTTGCTATTCTTTTCATGGCAAAACTGTACCTACAGGCATCAGATCTCACTCCACAAGGGCCACAGCTACGTCTGCAGCTTTCCTCAGAGGAGTTCCTACCAAAGATATTTTGGAAGCAGCCACTTGGAGTTCTGTGCATACCTTCTCCAAGCACTACCACCTACCATTATACTCCAAAACTAGAGCAGGCTTTGCCACTGCAGTCTTGCAGGGCATCCGGGCTCCTCCTAGTTCCACCTAGTGCCTACCACCCCTTTCTTAGCTTTGGGATTCTACCCATCTGTTATGACTGCAGCTGTATGCACGATGAACATAGTACAGTTTTGTACCTACCATAAATGTAGATGTTGAGTGCTAATACAGCTGCATTCCAGGTTTCCCTCCCTCCTTCCCCTCTTGGGACAGGCCTATAGGCTAACACATCCTCATACAACCTGATTGGGGTATTCATTTATGGTGTATTTGCTTGCAACTACTGTATTTTGATTATATTGCAGTGCTTTTTACACAAATTTATGTATTGCCTTCCTTCTGGGGGCACCTGACATCTGGGGCAAGAAAAACTGAAGAAAATGGCGTTGGCTGGTTCTTTTATACCCCTGTCGCACTGACATCAGGGAAGAAGCGATGACAACCGACGCCGGACCTAGACTTTGGAATTCGGCCGACCAAGGACCCGCCTGACGGCAGGAGAACCCATCTGTTATGACTGCAGCTGTATTAGCACTCGAACATCTACATTTATGGTAGGTACAAAACTGTACTATCTTACTCCACCAGGGCAACAGCCACTTCAACTGCCTACCTCAGAGGAGTACCTACCAAGGATATTTTGGAAGCAGCAACATGGAGTTCTGTGCATACCTTCACCAAACATTACCATTTGCCTTTATACTCCAAATGCAGAGCTGGCTTCGCCACTGCTGTACTGCCAGGCCTTATAGCCACCCCTAATGCCTTATAGATACAGCCTCCCTACCTCAGCTTTGGGATTCCACCCAAGTGTAATGACTGCAGCAGTGTAACACGATGAACAATAGTACAGCTTTGTACCTACCATAAATGTAGATAGTAGAGTGTAAACACTGCTGCAGTCCAGGTTACCCTCCCTCCTTCCCCTCTTACTTTCTGGTGTTTACCAAGGGCATCTACCCTTTATTACCTATGGGGAGTATTTGCTGGTAACTAAAAATGGTTGTTTGCTTTACTTTTGTATTTTTTACTAGCAATTTGTATTGTCTACCTATTTGGGGGCACCCAACATCTGGGGCAAGAAAAACTGAAGAAAATGGCATCGGCTGCATCTTATATACCCCTGTCGCACTGACGTCAGGGAGGAGGCGACAGCAACAGACGCTGGACCAAGACTTTGGAACTCTGGCCAACTGCGGGACCGCCTGACGGCAGGATAACCCAAGTGTAATGACTGCAGCAGTGTTTACACTCTAACATCTACATTTATGGTAGGTACAAAACTGTACTTTTCAGTGCAGGTTCTATGCACTATCAGGTCTCTGCACTTCCCTTTGGCTTATCTACTGTGCCTAGGGTATTCACAAAGTGCCTGGCTCCAGCCATTGCATACTGCAGGCAGAGAAACATTCAAATTTACCCATACTTGGAAGATTGCCTGATTCCGGTGGGCAGTCAGGAATTGCTACTTCAGCACCTGACATTTGTAAAGAGACTACTAACTTCTCTGGGGTATACCATCAACGAAAAGAAATCACATTTGGTACCCAGCCAAGAAATTGTATTCCTGGGAGCAAGCTTGAACATACCTTCCCAGATGGCATTCCTCACTCCAGAAAAGCAGGTTTATTTGAAAAAGTACTTCATACTACTGGCCACCCAAACCCAGCTATCTGCAAGAAAAATACTACAAGCTCTAGAGTTCATGGCCTTATGCATTCTCCTAATTCCATATGCAAGACTGCATATGAAGAAACTTCAGTGGTACTTAAAACGTTTCTGGTGTCAACATTCTCAGGACCTAGAAACATTGATTCTGATCATTCCTTGCCTAAGTACAGAGTTCCTTTGTTGGGCAGAGGCCTGCAACCACAACAAGGGACTCCCTTTCACTCTACCCCCTGCTGCCTAAACCCTGACAACAGATGCATCAGACTATGCATGGGGGGCTCACGTGTCAGGCAAAAGCATTCAAGGCAAATGGAGCCCAGGACAAATGCAACTGCATATCAAGCAAAAAAAAAATGTTAGCTGTACAGAATGCACTAACAGCCTTCAAATTCCTTATCCTTCCAGGACAACTCTTGATTAAAACAGACAACACCACAGTCATGTGGTACATAGACAAGGGGGAACTCATTCCTACCCACTCTGCAGGTTAGCCATGGCTCTGTGGAACACAGCCTTGAGCAGCAAAGTGCACCTGCAAGCTCAATTCTTGCCAGGCAAACAAAATTCACTGGCAGACTTGAGCAGAAATGTAATGGACCCACACGAGTGGAAACTGGAACCCAATTCATTCAAGCTTCCAATCCACAGGTGGGGACACCAGAGGTGGACCTCTTTGCTCCCCCCCCCCCCCCAGAACCATCAATTGAGCTAATTTTGCACTGGAACTCCCCACAGCCAAGCATGGAAAGTGAATGCCCTATCTTTTACATGGGAAAATCTCTCAATCTGTGCTTTTCCTCCTCTGCCCCTACTCTCGAAAGTACTACTCAAGATCAAACAGGACAGGCCAAGGACAATCCTTATTGTACTAGACTGGCCATGCCAGCACTGGTACCCACTTTTACGCAGTCTGACAACAGTGCCACCCTGGCACCTGTATCAGACCCCCTCTCTGCTGTCCCAGCAGGAGGGCCAGATTTTGCATCCTCTGCTGCAAACCCTGAACCTAGCAGCCTGGCTTATTCCCTGAATACATCACCAGCACCCCTCAGTAAACAGGTGCTGGATGTCATCCAGGAGGCTTAGTACTAGGAAATCCTATTCAGAAAAGTGGAAAAGATACTGTTCTTGGAGCCAGTCTCAGGGAAAAGAGACAGCCGTGCCCACCTTACCCAGAATCTTAGATTATCTAGCAGAGCTGCTCCACAAAGGCCTATCCTTCTCATTCATTAAGATCCATGCCTCTGCCATCTCAGCTCATTACAATACTGAGCCCATCCCTCCTCTCTCACCGTCTGGTCAAACAGTTCCTGAGAGGAGCTAACAATGCAAGACCCCCGAGAGCTCCCACTCCTGCCTGGGACCTTAACTTTGTACTAGAGAAGCTCACTCTTCCCCCTTTTGAGCCTGCTGCTACAGCAGAGTTAAAATTCCTCTCATGGAAAACGGCCTTACTTCTACCAAGAAGTGTTTGAGTTACAGGCCCTTATGGCTGTGGAACCCTTCATTATCTTCCTTGCGGACAGGGTTTCCTTCAGGCTAACCCATCATTTATGCCCAAGGTGGTATCCAGTGTGGCTCTAAACCAATCTATCCATTTACCAGCATTTTTTCCTAATCCTCTGAATAAAGGGAAAAGGATCCTGCACTCCTTGGACATGCACAGACAGCTTAGGTTCTACCTTGACAGGACCAAACCGTTCAGAAAATCAGACCAGTTTCTAGTCAGCTTTGCTACAGGGGCAGAGGACAAGGCCATTTCAAAGCAAACCATCTCCAAATGGATAGCACACTGCATCCATTTCTGTTACAAGCACAATGGAAAACCTACCACACAGGGGATCAGTACCCATTCCACTTCCACCTTGACCTCTGCAGCATTTCTCAGGGAAGTCCCTACCAAGGACATCCTGGAAGCTGCAACCTGGTGTTCAGTGCACACCTTCACCAAGCATTACCACTTGCCTCTCTCCTAAATCCAGAGCTGGATTTGCTACAGCAGTCTTACAAGGCCTGCTAGCCAGCCCTAATATGTATTGACTGCCTACACCCTTCCTCAGCTTTGGGAATCAATCCAAGTGTGATAACTGCAACAGTGAAACACGAAGAACATAGTACAGTTGTGTGTACACTTACCATAAATGTAGATGTTAGTGTATTCCCTGTTGCAGTCCTGGTTACCCTTCCTCCAGCACCCTGACTTTTCTATACTTCATATCCTCTTATTTGGCCATATCTTATGGCAGTGGTATTTACTTTTTACTGGAGGTGTTCCATACCATGTAATTGGTTCTTATTTTGTGGGCTCCTGACATCTGGGGCAAGAAAAATCGATGTAATTGCATCGGCTGTATGTTTTATACCCCTGACGAATTGACGTCATGAGAGGCAACCGCATCCAATGCAGAAATCCCAAGACTCTGGTATTTGGGCCCACTGAGAACTACCTGCAGGCAGATAACCCAAGTGTGATGACTGCAATGTGAATACACTCTAACATCTACATTTATGGCAAGTGTACACTACTGTACTTTCTCAGGTCCTCAATGAGGCACTTTCGCAGCCCCTGATGCCCAGATGTTCATGTTTCACTGTTGCAGTAATTACATTTGGGTAGTCTGCTGGCAGGTTGCCCTCAGTCGGCCTGATTAACAAAGTCTTCTGTCCTGCGCCGGTTGCTGTCCCTTCTTCCATGATGTCAGGTCGTCGGGGGTATAAAACATGCAGCCGATGCCATTACATCAGTCTTTCTTGCCGCGTGGTGCCCGAAGCAGAAGCAGTTCACAAGTGCTGGTCGGCAGACTCCTGAAATTTTTATTTTCGAGTTTCAGAACCAAAGTCTTCAACTAAAAAGCGGAGTACCCCGTTGGGAAAACTTTTTCTTGCTCCTTACCGATGTCAGTAAAAGTTAATAATTGTATTACTTATGGGAAGCAAATACCTCATAAGGACTTTCATTTGTACGGTATTCCTAGTGTATTCCTTGAATAGGCCCTGACCCCAATGTACATTGCTGTCGGTTCTGTGCTTTATTTAATCAACGCATACTCCATCGTTGGTACATTTTTGCTTCTAAATATTTTGGTTCACGGTTTAATTACCAGAAATGACGTCTGTTAGCAATCAGACTACCGGAATACCTAAAAAATGCAAAGAAAAATAGAGAGAGGCCATTGAGGTCCAAAACTGCCGATGACGCTTCTCCTAAACCAGTCGCCAGTTCGCCGGTACACAGTGAGGAGCTTTCGCAGCCTCCGATACCTGCTACTTCTGATTCGCAGGCCTCTACTGAGACCCTTTCGGAGTCTGGTATGCCGCAAGATGCTTCAATTATGGAACCTGCGGATGTCTCTACCTTGGATGGGTCCGGAGCTACTGTGCAGGTACTGGTTTCTGAGGGTGTATTCAGGCCTACAGATTTGTATATTAAACAGACGCCATCTTCAATATTAAGGCCAAAAACTCAACTATGTCTAAAAAAACTGACACCTAGGCCACATGTGCAGGCCCCTATGGCTAAAAAACAAGTGATCAAAATGGCTGAAAATTTAATTACTCTAATCTGGGGGTAGTCAACCCCCCCCCCCCTTCAAAGAGGCCTAGGCAAGACATTGAGTACGACTCTTCTGACCAGGATTCTATTTCTTCTGACTCTTCTAATGAACAGGATTTGTTTATTCCTACTTATGAGGACTCTGATGCAGAGGATTCCATTCCTTCTGCTTCTCTCCCGGAGGATTTTTCTTTTGGGGAAACTATGGGGGCATTTCTACTGGGAAAGTCAGGATTTTTCTGAATCTAAAAAGGCTTAGGGATTTTCTTCATCAACATATGCCTTTGGCTATACCTCCTGATGTTCATCGTGCATACAGCTGCAGTAATCACAGATGGGTTTTCTGCCGTCAGGCGGTCCCTCGGTCGGCCGAATTCCAAAGTCTTGGTCCGGCGTCTGTTGTCGTCGCTTTCTCTTCTGACGTCAGTGAGGCCAGAGTATATAAGACACAGCCGACGCCATGTTCTTCAGTCTTTTTTGCCGCGCGGTGCCCGAAGGAGAAGCAGTTCGCAGGTGCAGGTCGGCCAGCTCCTGAATTATGGAAAATTTGGAACCGAAGTCTTCATTAAAGCTAAGTACCCCCGTTGGGAAAACTTTTCTTGCCTCAGACCGATGTCAGAAAAAGTTAATAATTGTATTTCTTGTGGGAAGCAAATACTGCATAAGAATTTCCATTCCCTCTGCATACCTTGTTTAGGCCCAGACCACGACTCGGGCTGTCGCTTTTGCGCTACCTTCAATAAATGCACTATTAAGCGTCGGGCGGAGTTCGCCCAACACTATTTTGGTAAAGCTTTTGATTATAAAATGTCGGACACTCCGACTACCGTTTTGTCGAAAAAACGTAAGGACAAAGACAGACACGTGAGGCCCGCGGTCCCCGCCGACACCACGCCAAAACAGGCTACACGTGGTCCGGTTCTCAGCGAGACGCCTTTGCAGTCCCTGACTACCGACAACACTCCTTTGGCGGTGTCTTCTGTACCCGAGACCGCTGGGTCCTCGGCCCTTGCCCAGACTACAACCGAAGCCTTTGCTAATCTTGAGCCTACTAATGTGGACAGGTCCACCTCCACCCATGGTGTCTTTAGACCCACATCTTCTTTTTCTATTAAGGCCTTTACTAAATCCAAAGCAGCCAGACATCCCAAGAGGCCTGTTGCACAGGGCCCATCTCCAGGTCCCATGCCTAAAAAACAGATGCTAAAAATGGCTGAGGATTTAATTACTCTTATCAGAGGTTCTCAACCCCCCCCCCCCCCCCCAGACAAGAGACCCAGAGTGGAGGAAGATTCTCCTTCTGATCAGGGATCCATTTTATCAGAACATTCTGATGTAGAGGAACACTCTTACTCCCCTCTTGAGGATTCGGATGCAGAGCAGTCCATCCCTTCTGTATCCCCTCCTGAGGATTTTTCCTTTGGGGAAACCTTGCACACCTTGAGGGAACACTTCCATTGGGAAGGCCAAGACTTTTCAGATTCCAAGAAAAGACTTAGGGAATTTCTTTTGTTACCTCAACACAGACCTCTGTATTCGGAGGCTTGCCTCAACCCGGATTCTCTGCCTCCTGCACCAGTCAAACCTGATAGGTACTACAGAGTACCTAACTCTCACCAATTTCTCTTCAAAAGCCATAATGCTGACCCTAAAACCATTTCACAAGGCCCCAAGGGATTGAAGGCCTCCACTGCCAAGAATCCACTTCCTGCAGAAAGAGAGTCTAGATCTTTAGAAAGGTGGGGAAAAAAGGTATATACCTCGGCCACCCTAGCCATGAGGGCCTTAAATTGTCAGTTTCATATGCTTAAATATCAACAGTTCCTGTTATCTCAATTAAGGAATAAAATGTCTCAACCTGAACAACCAGATTTGAAGGAGTTACAGGATATGATGCATAGTGCAGAGCAGGTGGGTAAACACACTTTACAATGTGGTTATGATGCCCTAGAGGCCTCAAGTAGAGCGGCTGTTAAAGGATCAGTCATTCGCAGACGTGCCTGGCTTAGAGAACAAAACTTGCCTGATCATGTGAAAGCTAAACTTCTAGATGCTCCTTTACAAAAGGATGTGCTGTTTGGTACTAATGCTGAGGAGATACTACAGAAAATGGAAGAAAAAGACAAATCTATGCAAACTGTCAAAGCCTTTTTACAGGTCCAACCACCACGTTTTAGCAGAAATTGGCCTTCAAAAAACTGGTCCTTTCCAGCCACTGACAAGCCCCAAAGAGGTATATACAGACGCACAAGGGGCAGAGGGCAATCACAAGGATCATATAGAGGCCGACAATGGCAAACTCCAGCACCAAGAGGTGGCGAGGACAGTGCTCAACAATACAGGAAGCAAACCCAATGACTCCCTCATTTCCATGCCAAGCATGTCTCAGCTGGCAGCACCTTTGGGAGGAAAGCTAGCATTATTTGCAGACAATTGGCATATTGTCACAACGGACAAATGGATCCTGGACATTATAAGCAGAGGTTACAAATTTCAATTTCACACTCTTCCAAAAATGAGGCATGCCAAACCTGCCACAGAATAAAGGGCAGAGGCACAACTACAAATTTCAAAGCTCATAAGCATGAGAGCTATTCAAGAGGTACCTACTCACGAACAAGGTCAAGGTTTTTATTCAAGACTTTTTCTGGTACCAAGGAAAGGAACCGACTGGAGACCGATTTTGGACTTATCCATCCTAAACACATTTCTACTAGTACCAAAATTCAAGATGCTCACATTACAGCAACTTCTTCCCATGCTGGGCAAGGAGTTTTGGCTGGTAACATTGGACCTCAAGGAGGCATACCTGCATGTCCCAATCAGACAAAGCTGCAGAAGATACCTCAGATTTCTTGCAGGTTCAATCCACTATCAATTCTCTGCATTGCCCTTTGGCTTATCTACTGTGCCCAGAGTATTCACAAAGTGCCTGGCATCAGTAATTGCCTACTGCAGACTTCAAGGGATACAAATTTACCCTTATCTGGACGACTGCCTGATCCAAGCGGACAGCAAACACTTCTGGAACATCTGGCATATGTGACACGGTTACTGCATTCTCTGGGATACACAATCAACAAAGAGAAATCAAGGCTAACACCATCTCAGAAAATAACTTTCCTGGGTGCCAACTTGGACACAAACACCCAGATGGCCTACCTTACGCCAGAAAAACAGGGGCAACTATCTCAGTAATTCAAAATACTAGCAAAAAGTACCAGGCTTACTGCAAGGAAAATCCTGCAGGCTGTGGGATTCATGGCATCTTGCATTCTTTTAATCCCATGTGCAAAGCTGCATATGAGGAAACTTCAATGGTACCTAAAAAACCTATGGTCTCAACACAGTCAAAGTTTGGAAACAATAATACCAATAATCCCATGTTTGCAAAAGGAATGTCTATGGTGGGCCCAAGCATGCCAAGCAAACACAGGCCTCCCATTCTGCAAGCCTCAAGCAAAGCAAGTTATCACAACAGATGCCTCAGATTACGCCTGGGGGGCACACATGATGGACAGGTGCATCCAGGGCAAATGGTCCCAAAAGGAAAAGCACCTTCACATCAATCAAAAAGAAATGCTAGCAGTAATAAATGCAATTACAGCTTTCAAGGACTTCCTGCATCCAGGAATATACTGTGGTGTTGTCTGTTCTTATCAGTAAATGTGGTACATAAACAAACAAGGAGGAACACATTCATACCCCTTGTGCAGACTAGCCATGACTCTTTGGAACTTGGCTCTGGAATGGCAAATCGAACTTCAAGCACAGTACCTGCCAGGATTGGAAAACACGCCTGCAGACAATTTAAGCAGAAATATGACAGATCCACACAAATGGAAGTTACATCCTCAGGTGTTTACAGAAATAATCCAAGCATGGGGGAGGCCAGACATAGATCTTTTTGCCTCCCACAGGAATCATCAATTGGAAAGGTTTTGTTCGAGGACCTTTCATCCAAAGGCCTGGAGAGTGGACGCCCTTTCATTCAGTTGGACAGCATGGACAGTTTACGCATTCCCACCTCTGCCTCTTCTGCCCAAGGTGCTTCTGAAAGCAAGAGCAGACAGACCGAAGATGATACTGATTGCTCCAGATTGGCCAAGGCAACACTGGTACCCACTACTGAGGAGCCTAACACATACTCCTCCTTGGTCCCTGCCTCTAATGCCTCTTCTGCTGACTCAGCACAGCTACAAAACTCTTCACAGTCAGCTGAAAACAATCTCGCTGCATGGAAAATTCCTTAACACCACAACAGACCCTACTCTCCAAGGAGGTGCAGGATGTCATTTTGGAGGCCAGAAGGCCATCTACTAGAAAAGCTTACTCCGCAAAATGGAAGCGGTTTTGTGTTTGGAATGAGAAAAAAGGCCAGGACCCTAGAAAACTGAACTTGCCTCAGATATTAAACTATCTAGCTGGGCTGCTGAACAGTGGACTTTCATTTTCTTCCATAAAAATCCATGCCTCAGCCATTTCTGCAGAATTCAACACGGATCCTCCTCTATTTTCACACCCACTCTTACGACAGTTCCTCAGAGGGGCTAAGAATATAAGACCACCAAGGAAACAACCAATACCAACCTGGGATCACAATTACATATTAGAAAAATTAACATTGCCTCCTTTTGAACCAGCTGCTTCAACAGATTTACAATATTTGTCCTGGAAAACTGCCTTCCTTCTGGCTATCACTTCAGCTCGGAGAGTTTCAGAGCTACAGGCCCTCATGGTGGTGCAGCCCTTTCTCATTTTCCATCAGGATAGGGTTTCCCTTCGTACCAATCCATCATTTATGCCTAAAGTAGTATCCAGGGTGGCTTTAAATCAGGCCATACACCTTCCTACCTTTTACCACAATCCTCAAAACAAAGGGGAAAGGTTGCTACATTCCTTAGACATCCATAGACAGCTACGTTACTATTTGGACATAACAAAGTCCTTCAGGAAATCAGAACAACTCTTTGTGTCCTATACTGTAGGGGCTCAAGGGAAGCCAGTTTCCAAGCAGACTATTTCAAAGTGGATAGGCCACTGCATACGGTTTTGTTATTCCTATCATGGGAAATCTGTTCCTACAGGTAACAGATCACACTCCACCAGGGCCACAGCTACCTCTACAGCCTTCCTCAGAGGAGTTCCTACCAAAGATATTTTGGAGGCAGCCACTTGGAGTTCTGTACATACCTTCACAACCACCTGCCTTTATATTCCAGAACAAGAGCAGGCTTTGCCACTGCTGTTTTGCAGGGCATTCTGGCTCAACCCAGTTCCTCCTAGTACCTACCACCCGGTGCGTAGCTTTGGGACTCTACCCATCTGTGATTACTGCAGCTGTATGCACGATGAACATAGTACAGTTTTGTACCTACCATAAATGTAGATGTTAGAGTGCTAATACAGCTGCAGTACAGGTTTCCCTCCCTCCTTCCCCACTTGGTAAAGGCATGGGGCCTAACAACCTCTTCATACAACCTGACTGGGTTATCCTTCTATGGTTAATTTGCTTGCTACCACTGATTTTGGATTATGCTTATATGTATATACAAGTAATGTAATATAATTTATGTATTGCCTTCCTTCTGGGGGCACCTGACATCTGGGGCAAGAAAGACTGAAGAACATGGCGTCGGCTGTGTCTTATATACTCTGGCCTCACTGACGTCAGAAGAGAAAGCGACGACAACCGATGCCGGACCAAGAGTTTGGAATTTGGCCGACCGAGGGACCGCCTGACGGCAGAAAACCCATCTGTGATTACTGCAGCTGTATTAGCACTCGAACATCTACATTTATGGTAGGTACAAAACTGTACTTTCCTCAGTGGGGCCAAAAACTTAATACCACCCAGGAGAGCCCCAACTCCAGCCTGGGACCTTAACTTTGTATTGGAAAAACTCACTCTACCACCTTTTGAGCAAGCTGCAAATGCAGAATTGAAATTCCTTTCTTGGAAAGCAGCCTTCCTTTTAGCTATCACTTCAGCAAGAAGGGTGTCTGAATTACAGGCCCTTATGGCAGTGGAGCCTTTCATCATCTTTCATTCGGACAGGGTGTCCCTCAGGACCAATCTCTCCTTCATGCCCAAGGTAGTATCCAGTGTGGTTCTTAATCAGTCCATTCATTTGCCAACCTTCTTTTCTAATCCACAGAACAAAGGGGAATGTATACTGCACTCCTTAGATGTGCACAGACAACTTAGATTTTTACTTGGACAGGACTAAACCTCTCAGGAAATCTGAACAGCTGCTCGTGGCATTTGCTGCAGGGGCAGAGGGGGGAGGCCATTTCAAAGCAAACAATTTCTAAATGGATAGGCCATTGCATTCAATTCTGCTATTAGCACCATGGAAAACCTATCCCACAGGGGATAAGACCACATTCAACCAGGGCTGCATCTACCTGTACAGCCTTTCTCAGAGGTGTCCCTGCCAGGGACATCCTAGAAGCTGCTGCCTATACATACTTACAGCAAGCGTTACCATTTGTCAATTTTCTCTAAATCCAGAGCTGGCTTTGCCACTGCAGTCTTGCAGGGCCTTATAGCTGGTCCTAATGCTATCTAAATTCTTCCTCCCATCCTTAGCTTTGGGAATCTACCCAAATGTGATGACTGCAACAGTGAAACACTAAGAACATAATACAGATCTTCGTGTTTCACTGTTGCAGTCATCACATTTGGGTATTCTGCTTGCAGTAGCCCTCAGTCGGCCTGATTAACAAAAACTTGGGTCCTGTGTCAGTTGCTGTTCCTTCTTCCATGACATCAGGTCGTCTGGTATAAAACATGCAGCCGACGCCATTACATCAGTTTTTCTTGCCATGTGGTGCCAGAAGCAGTTCACAAGTGCCGGTCGGCCGACTCCTGAAATTTTCGTTTGAGTCTTCAACTAAAGCGAAGTACCCCGTTGGGGAAATTTCTTCTTGCTCCTTACTGATGTCAGTAAAAGTTAATTGCATTTCTTGTGGAAAGCAAATACCTCACAAAGATTTTCATTTGTACTGTATTCCTTGCCTAGGCCCTGATCAACAACGTATGTTGCTGTCGGTTTTGTGCTTTATTTAATCAATGCACTATCCGTCGGTATATTTTCGCCTCTAAATATTTCGGTTCTCTGTTCAGTTATCCAGAAATGTCAGTAAGCCAGCCCGACTACCAGAATTCCGAAAAAACGCAAAGATAAAGACAGAAACAGGCTGCCTATGTCCAAAGCTGCCGACGACTCTTCTAAGCCAGTCGCCAGTTCAGTTACTCAGCGAGGAGCTTTCCCAGCCCCTGATACCTGCTACTTCTGATTTGCAGGCTGAGACCCATTTGGAGTCCGGTATGCCGCAAGATGCTCCAACTGTGGATGTCTGTACCTTGGATGCGTCCGGAGTGGCTGTGCAGGCACTGGCTTCTGAGGATGTATTCAGGCCTACGGACTTGCATATTAAACAGACGCCCCCTTCTTTAAGGCCTAAACCTCGAACCATGCCTAGAAAACAGATGCCCAGGCCGCATGCTCAGACCTCTATGCCTAAAAAGCAAATTATAAGAATGGCTGAAGATCTTATAACTTTAATCAGTGGAAGCCAACCACCCTCTTCTAAGAGGCCTAGTACTGAAATTGTTTGAATCTTCTGACCAGGATTCTGATTTTTCTGATTCTTCTGATGTTCCAGATTTACCGTTATCTACATATGAGGATTCTGATGCAGAGGACTCTATTTCCTCTGCTTCCCCTCCAGAGGATTTTTCTTTTGGTGAAACCTTGCACACTCTAAGGGAGCATTTCCACTGGAAAAGCCAGGATTTTTCTGATTCGAAAAAGAGGCTTAGGAATTTCTTACTCTTGCCTCAGCATAGTCATTTAGCTGTACCTGCTGTACTAGACATTGTTGATGCCTTTTTGGAATCTAGTTTGGCCCCTGATTCTTTGCCTCCTGCTCCCCGAAAACCTGACAAATATTATTGGGTTCCTGATTCTCACAAGTTCCTTTTTAAAAATCCTATTGCAGATCCATAGACTATTTCACAGGGACCCAAGGGCATTAAGGCCTCTACTGCCAAAAACCCTACCCCTTCTGATAGAGATTCCAGGGTGCTGGATAGATGGGGAAAGAAGGTTTACACTTCTGCAACCTTGGCCATTAGGGCCTTAAACTGTCAGTTTCATATGTTAAAAGTATGAACAACATATTATTGGATTGCTTAAACAGAAAATTATGTTGATTCCTGACTGTGCTGAAAATAAGGCATTACAGGATTTAATGCATTCTGCCGAACAAGTTGGAAAACATACTTTGCAATGTGGGTTTGATTCTTTAGAGGCCTTTTGCAGGGCTGCTGTCACTAGGTCTGTACTTGGAAGGCATGCTTGGCTTAAGGAGCAATCTTTGCCTGATCATGTTAAAGCTAAACTGTTGGATGCACCCTTAAATCAGGACTGCCTGTTTGGCAACAAAGCTGAGAAAGTTCTTAAAAAGATGGAAAATAAAGCTAAATCTATGCAAACTGTTAAAGATTTCTTACAAGTTAAATATCCCAAGATTTAGTAGGTATTGGCCCTCTAAGAATTGGTCCTTTCCGGCTCCTTCTAGGCCTTCTCAATCCAAACCCAGACAACAGAAATCCCAGGCTTCAGTCCTAGGGTACGCACAAGACTAAGCAATGGGGGGGCTTCTGCTTCCAAATCAGGGAGTAGTAAGACCCCCCTATGGAAAACTGTCTCAATTACTTGGTTTTACAACTTCCAAGCACTTCTCAACTGAATGCTCCTTTAGGGGGGAAAGATTGGTCTGCAGGCCAAAAACTGGGAACGCATTACCCAGGACAAATGGGTTTTAAATAGTGTCCCAAGGAAACAGATTTCACTTCCACACATTACCGCCGCAAAAAGAGTGGCCAGATCTACCCCCAAATTATTGGGAAGAGGCTCAAAAGCAAATACTTCCTCTTTAAAATATAAAGGCTATTCAACCTGTACCAGAAGAGGAAAAAGGACAAGGCTTTTACTCCATACTTTTCCTGGTACCCAGAAAATACAATTCATGGCGTCCTATTCTGGACCAGTCTACTCTAAACACCTTTTTGTTGATTCCAAAATGAAAGATACTGACTCTTCACCAGTTGCTTCCTATGCTAGGAAAAGATGCCTGGATGGTAACACTCTCTGTTTAAAAGAAGCATAACTGCACATCCCAATCAGGGAATCTTGCAGTAGATACCTATGCTTCAAAGCAGACTACAATCACTATCAGTTCTCTGCACTGCCCTTTGGCTTATTTACTGCACCCAGGGTATTCACATAGTGCCTAGCCCCAGTCATCGCATTTTGCAGGCAAAGAAATATTCAGATATACCCATACCTGGACAATTGTTTAATTCAGGCAGAAGGCCAGGACATACTTTTGAATAATCTGGCCTTTGTACAAAGGGTGCTAACTTGTCTGGGGTACACCATAAACAAAAATAAATCACTCTTGGTACCCTGTCAACAAATCATGTTCCTGGGAGCAAACTTGAATACAACTTCCCGGATGGCTTTCCTCATGCCAGAGAAACAAATTAATTTGACAACCTACTTCAAGTAATTGGCCACAAAAACCCTACTATCTGCAAGGCAAATACTACAAGCCTTGGGGTTCATGGCCTCCTGCTTTCTTCTGATTCCATATGCAAGACTGCATATGAGGAAACTACAATGGTATCTAAAAAGCCAATGGTGTCAACATTCTCAGGATCTAGAAGCAATGATTCCTATCATACCCTGCCTACGCCTAGAGTTTCTTTGGTGGGCAGAGGCCTGCCACCAAAACAAGGGACTACCATTCACACCACCCCCTGCTGCCCACACCCTAACAGATGCATCAGATTATGCATGGAGGGCTCACCTGGCAGGGCAGTGCATTCAGGACAAATGGAACCCAAGCCAAATGCACTTGCGTATCGATCAAAAAGAAATGTTAGCTGTACAGCATGCTGTGCCAGCCTTCAAGGACCACATGGTAAAGACGGACAACACCACTGTTGTGGTACATAAACAAGCAGGGGGGGGTACACTTTTTTAGCCCCTATGCAGACTAGCCATGCATTGTGGAACACAGTCCTGAGCTACCAAGTGCATCCACAAGCTCAATTCCCGCCAGGAAATCTAAATACACTGGCAGACGAACTAAGCAGAAACTTCATGGACCCACACGAGTGGAAGCTGGAACCAAGGATTTTCAACATGTTGACAAGCAAATGGGGGAGCCCAGATTTAGACATGTTTACCTCCCCCCACAACTATCAATTGGACAAATTTTGCACAACGACTTCCCACAAACAAGCTTGGAAAGTGGATACGCTGACCTTCAGCTGGAAAAACCTTTCAATTTATGCCTTTCTTCCTCTGCTGTCCAAAGTACTATTTAGGTTCATAGGTTGATACTAGGCTATCTGCCCTAGGGCATTTATAAGCCTAGCCAGAGTATGTTTGGCTTTCGCCACCCTTAGATTAGTTGACTGTGCCTTTGTATAGTAGGTCACAGAAGGTAGCCCTTTTGAGGTTTGTTTACTGTACCTCTGTCAAACAGCGACTCGAGATCCCAGGGGTAAACTTACGATCTCCCATCCATTCGTCAAGATTTCTCTTGAGGGTCAGTTCGGGGCTCTGCCTGACATGGATTGGGATTTTGTTCCAGAGTGAGGGGAGCCTCTGGGATATGAATCTGTCCCTCCAGCATGTCCTATTTATTTCTGTGCTGAGGTTCAGGTCCCTGGAGAGTGTAGCTCTAAGGGATTTAGATTTCCTGAGGTGAAGCATGTCCATTAATTTTGGGTTGGACATGGCTTTATACGTCAGACACAGATCGCCTCTGAGTAGGCGGTACGCAACTGAGTAGAGCTGGAGTTTCTTTAGCCGAACTGCATAGGGCATCTGTTTGAGCCCCTTGATCCTCTTGGTGAGATACTTTTGGGGTCTTTCCAGTTGCTGAAGGTGTCTGGTAAGGTACATCCCAAATGGGGCATTGTACTCAATTATGGGCCTAAGTCATGAGTGGAGGGGCGCAATGACCTCTCTTGATCTAGATGTGAACCCTTTCATGATAAGGTGGGCTATATAGGTCGTCTTTCTAACCACTTTGGCAACGTGATTGTCAAAGGAGAGATTGCTATCTACTTGGGTCCCCAAGTCCCTAATTACTACTTCCGTACTTAATGGATTACCACCTATGTGGTAATTTGTGGGCACTTTGTTTTTTCCAAAGGGGATGACTATGCACTTTTTGGCATTTAGCTTTAGGCCTTGGCTCTGACACCAGTTATCCGTCTGTGTGAGACCCTTTTGGAGGATGCTTGTGTCAGTCGGAGAGTCGATTATAGCACCCAGTTTGCAGTCATCTGCGAACTTGGTCAGCCATAGTCCACCCGTGTTAGCCTGTACCTCGGAGAAATATATACCGAACAAGAGAGGTCCCAGGACTGAGCCTTGTGGGCACCACTTGTAACTGGTTTAGAGTCTGACATGGCACCTGCTATTCTGACTATGTAGGTTCTATCCCTGAGCCAGTTTGCAACCCATCTTGTGACATATGGGTTGATATTTAAGCTGGTGAGCTTATTTATGATGCCCGAGTGGGGTATTGTGTCAAAGGCCTTTCCGAGGTCCAGGTAGGCTGTGTGGACAACCTTCCCTTCATCTATGGCTTTGGTAACTGTTTCAAAGAAGTCGACCAGGTTCAAGAGGCAAGATCTGCCCTTAACGAAGCCGAATTGGGTAGGATCCAGTGTCTGGAGGTTCCCAATGCCTTTGTTTATGATTTCCATGATGATACGTTCCATAGCTTTACAGACGAGGCTAGTCAGGCTTATAGGGCGATAGTTTCCGGGGTCTGTTGTGGCACCGCCTTTGTGGAGTGGGACCACTGTTGCTGTACGCCATTCCTTGGGAACATGTCCTGTAGTAAGGCTGAGACTGAACAGTGACTTTATATGAGGGTTTAGTTCTTCTTGGAGCTCGTGTAAGACACAGCCCGGGACACCGTCTGGTCCCATTGATGCTGTGTTTTTAGCTTTGGAGAGGGCAGCTCTCACCTGCACATCTGTGATCTCAAGACGGCTACACTCTGTTGGGATAGACATTTGCTCTTTTGGGGGGGGGGGGGTTGCACTGAACCTTTCTGCCAGGATGTTGGCAATGTCTGTGGGTTCAGTGAATTTTTTGTCATTTTGCACTAACTCAGCCTCCCAGGTTTCTGACATAACTAAAGAAGGGCTTGTAATTATCTTTAGTGTCTTGTGCAATTTTTCTTTCAAAGCTGGCCTTAGAAGATTTTATGAGGGATTGTAGTTTCTTGCTAGTACTGATCAGTGACGCCTTCCCTTTTTGGGATTTTGCTCTGTCATGTAGTAGCTTTTTCCTTCTGTTGTATAGCTAATTTATGGCCGGGGTCCACCAGACAGGTGGTCTGCCTTTGGAGGAGTGAGTCTTGGTTTATATTTGGGATAGCATGCTCCATGCATTCTTGTAGGTGTCCATAGAATGCTTTTGTAAAGGATTCTGCATTTTGGGCCGTATTGTCCACTGGCCCGGGGGCTTTGAAGGATTCCACCTCAGTTTTGAGAAGTGTGAAGTTTGCTTTTGAGAAGTTCTTCACCGTGGTTTCCTTGGCTGGGGGTGGGGACAGAATATGGATGATGGTCTGATCTTACCAATGAGGGATATACCTCTGGTGTGGAACATAGAGACCCCATGTTGGTGATGACCAGATCCAGTATGTTTTCCCCTCTTGTGGGAGTGGTGACCAGTTGTTCCATAGCATTTGAGTTTATAAATTCTAGGAACCACTGGGCTAGGGTGTTTGGGCTTGAGTAGTTTTCCCAATCGATGTTTGGGTAGTTGAAGTCACCCAGTATAATAGAGTTTGGAGAGACCTTCATATTCTACAGTGTTCTCAGGAAAGCTGAGTGAGGTTCCTGTGTTTGGGAGGGTGGTCTGTAGCAGGCTACAAACTGAAAGGCAGTTTTGCCCACTGTTAGTTGCACATGGATGGTCTCCGAAGCTTCGTGCAGTGCCACTAGCCTGGAGGTGTGGGTATCTTTGATAAATATGGATAGTCCCCCTCCCTTTGTAGTTCGGTCCGAGTTTGATAGTCCCCCTCCCTTTGTAGTTCGGTCCGAGTTTTGGGGCCGGAAAGCATGGTATGAAGTATAGCCTGGTAGTGCTGGGGTGCTCTTGGGAGCCTTGAACCAGGTTTCTGTTACTGCACAGATATCGATATTCTCCATACTGAGGAGAGTCTTGAGTGCGTGCATCTTGAGGTTTAGCCTTCTGGCATTGAGCAGCATTACCCTTAGTTTTTATTCTTTGTGTTTATGGGGGTGGGTTTGTCTTTTGAGCCTTGCCTAAAAAAGGCACTGTGGGGGAGGCAAGAGCCTTAACCAGTATTCGAAAACCCAGGGGTGACAGGTGCAAGCCGTCCCTAGCGAAGCAACGTGGCTTGTCGAGCATGTCATCCCAGGCTGACTGACACTGGATCCCCTTTGAATGACACCAATACTTTAGCCAATTGTTAAAATGTATCATTTTGTCTTTATACTGTGGCATCATTCTTGGTGAGGGTAAGATGCTATTCAAGGTCAGGGTCATACCGGCCTGGGCTACATGATCAAAGAGCTCCTGTATGTCTTTTTTCATGTAGTCCAGGGAGGTATGTCTCAGGTCATTCACACCAGCATGGACAATGACAGAGTCATACTTGTACTTGCTTTGGAGTGACCCAAGTGCTTGTGTTGTGGCGGATCCTGGCACCCGACAGGCATCTTACAGTGACCTTCTCCTTCAGCCTGGTGAGTGGGACGTCAGTGTGTCTGACAATAGTCACCTATTACAAGTGTATTAGGTATGTTGTTTAGCCTTAAGGGCTGTGACTGTTTGGCACACTGACTTTGTGAGCTATGTGCTACGTGCATATTGTTTCGTGGTAGGTGTTGCTTGGATGTCTGCTTTGGAGGTCTCTGCTGCTTAGGCAGATTTTTATTTAGCGCCTCCGAGTATGTTTTTGTGTGTTTGTGTTTGGTTTGCTGATGCGATACGTCTATGTGAGACTGGACTTGTGGTGTGTGTGTGGTTACCTTTTCCTCCTGACAGGCTGTGCCAGTACTGGGTTGAGAGAGCTTAGCCTCCAGTTTGGCTATATAGTTGTATCTCTCACATATATTTGAGCTTGTTGGGAGGAGGAGAGGGTGGTCTGTATACATAAGGCAGTTGTAACATTGCCTCAGGATTTCCAGATTCACCAGCTGGACTGGAGAGTAAACTCGAAACTGACCTTTGGACATGCCTGAATGATATAGGGAACTACTTATTGACTGATCAGAAAGAACCAATAGGGAGCAAGTGCTTTGAAGGAGTATGAGGATGTAGTGCTTTAGTTTGTGTTTACCTATGAGATTACTTATACGAGCAAGTGCAGGGCTTTAGAATGAGAATAGAGTGCTTAATTTGAGGTTTAGAGCAGTTCTAAGGGAAAAAGTGAATAGTAGACTTTGTGGAGCCAGGAATAGTTTAAGCGGCGCTGCCCGACGCTGCTCTGTGCGCAAGACCGTGCTAAAAGAGGGTTGCAGGGTTTTAAGAGATAGAGATCAAGGAGTTTAGAATTGACCCAAAATGGCCAATAAAACTACAGCTTCTAGGCAGTAACCACTCCTACAGGGACAGGCAGGCTGTTCAGTGTTAACCACTGCCACTGGTGAACACAGAGACTTCCCCTTAGTCCAAGCAAGCACTGGCCTCCAAGAAATTTACAAACAGTTCAGAACAGCAGATCTGTAACTGAACTTTCTTAAATTTCAGAAAGTGGGAAAAAAGCAAGATTTTTTTTTCTTTTTGTTTTAGTAAAGGTAGCAGAGATACACAAGTAGCAAAATAACAGTGCAATAAATGACTCCACACTTGAGTGCTAGGCCAAAGTCAGGTAAAATGCAGTTTTAAGAAAAAAAAACGATTTTAAATTAAGTGCAACACAGGAAATGCAGTAAACAGGCTCTAGATGTGTTCTAAATACTGTTTCTAATACAGATATAAACTTTAGCAAGCTGGAAAACGCCGAAAAGTAGGTGGCAAAGCAGTAATTCTTAAGCAGAAGAAAATACTTAAAATCTCAAAAATGGCTCTTTACTCCTCTCAGCGTTTTCTCCCTTTGGTAGGTGCTTCAGCAACAACTAACAAGTCTGGAAAGACTAAAGATCAAACAAGACAAACCAAGGAACGATTTTGATTGCACCAGACTGGCTACGCCAACACTGGTACCCCCCCCCTCTTGTGGAGTGTCACTTTTGGCCCCATGGCACCTGCCTCAGTCTCCTGCCGTATTGTCTCAGCAGGAGAACCAGATTCTGCACCCTTTGCTTCATACACTAAACATAGCAGCCTGGCTAATTACCTAATCTCTCCTTTACCCATCCCTCAGTAAACCAGTGATGGATATCATTTTAGAGGCAAGGAGGCCTAGTACTAGAAAATCTTATGCTGAAAAATGGAAAAGTTTCTGTGCCTGGAACCAGTCTCAAGGGATGAGCACAGCTGTGCCCAGTTTACCTCAGATTTTACAATACTTAACTGAGATGCTTCTCAAGGTCCTGTCTTTCTCCTCCATGAAAATTCACGCCTCAGCCATTTCAGCTCATAACACAGAACCTCCCCTCTTCTCTCATTCACTGCTTAAGCAGTTCCACAGAGGGGCCAAAAATCTACGACCACCCAGGAGAGACCCAACTCCAGCCTGGGACCTTAACTTTGTATTGGAAAAGCTCACCCTTCCTCCTTTCGAGCCATCTGCCGCTGCGGATTTAAAATTCCTCTCTCGGAAAACAGCTTTCCTTTTAGCAATCACTTCAGCAAGAAGGGTATCTAAATTACAGGCCCTCATGGCCGTGGAGCCTTTCATCATCTTTCATGCGGACAGGGTGTCCCTCAGGACCAATCCCTCCATGCCCAAGGTGGTATCCAGTGTGGCCCTTAATCAGTCCATTCACTTGCTGACCTTCTTTCCTAACCTACAGAACAAGGGAATGGATACTGCACTCCTTAGATGTGCACAGATAACTTAGATTCTACTTGGACAGGACTAAACCTCAAAGGAAATCTGACCAACTGCTGGTGGCATTTGCTGCAGGGGCAGAGGGGAAGGCTATTTCAAAGCAAACCATTTCCAAATGGATAGGCCATTGCATTAATTTCTGCTACACGTACCATGGAAAACCTATCCCACATTGGATCAGACCCCACTCAACCAGGGCTGCATCCATCTACAGCCTCTCTGAGGCTTCCCTACCAGGGACATCCTAGAAGCTGCTACCTGAAGTGCAGTACATACTTTCACCAAGCATTACCATCTGCCTTTTTTCCTCTAAATCCAGAGCTGGCTTTGCTACTGCAGTCTTGCAGGGCCTTATAGCTGGTCCTAATGCTATGCAAATTCCTCCTCCCATCCTTAGCTTTGGGAATCCACCCAAATGTGATGACTGCAACAGTGAAACACGAACATAGTACAGTTGTGTATACTTAGCATAAATGTAGATGTTGAGTGTGTATTCACTGTTGCAGTCCTGGTTTACCCTCCTTCCAGCCCCCTTTCTTCTTTTGGCTGTACCTCTACTCTACTTTACTATGCTCAAAAGCTTTTTGGTGTATTTGCTTTTTTGTTGGGGGTATAATTTTTGTATATTTATAGATTTAATTGCTTCCCATTGGGGGGCACCTGACATCTGGGGCAA
This sequence comes from Protopterus annectens, assembly GCF_019279795.1. Classification (NCBI taxonomy): domain Eukaryota; kingdom Metazoa; phylum Chordata; order Ceratodontiformes; family Protopteridae; genus Protopterus; species Protopterus annectens. Next base: position 1,378,106,170 of record NC_056725.1, on the reverse strand, counting down.
GAAAAACTGATGTAATGGTGTCGGCTGCATGTTTTATACCCCTGACGACCTGGCGTCATGGAAGAAGGGACAGCAACCGACGCAGTACCCAAGGCTTTGTTAATCAGGCCGACTGAGGGCTACTGCAAGCAGATAACCCAAATGTGATGACTGCAACAGTGAGTGCAGTCTAACATCTACATTTATGGTAAGTGTACACAACTGTACTTTGTCTCTCCTTTGGATGGGTCTGGAGCCGCTGAGCAGGCACCAGCTTCTGAGGAAGTCCTTCACACTACCAATTCTCGACCCAAACTGACTTCTTTTGTGTCTACCATTCTTTCAAAGCATAAAATGGCAGAAGACCTTATCATGCTGATCAGGGGAAGCCAAGCTTACCCCTTCCAAAAGAAAGAGATCTGTTCACTGTAGTTTGTAGTTTTGTCTGAACAGGAGTCTGATGAGACTGATGCATCTGAATATGAAGGGATGCAACCCCTCTCTGTTTATGGGGATTCTTATGCAGAGGATTCCATTTCTTCAGCCTCTCCCCCAGAGGACTTTTCTTTTGGGGAAACCCTTCATACCTTAAGGGAGCATTTCCAATGGGAAAGTCAGGACTACCCTCAGTCTAAAAAAAAAGTCTCTGGAAATTCTTAGATCTTCAACAGCACAGACCCCTGGCCATTCCCCCAGTCCTGGATGTTGTGGAGGATGTTTTCTTGGAATCCAGTTTGAGTCCTGACACCCTCCCTCCTGCACCCAGAAAGCCAGATGGGTATTAGAGTCCGGGACTCGCACAAATTTATTTTTAAAAATCCTACTGCTGACCCTGACGTAATTTCTCAAGGGCCTAAAGGAATTAAAGCAACCTGTGCTAAGAATCCCACCCCCCTCAGATAGGGATTCCCGAGCACTAAACAGATGGGGTAAAAAAGTATACACCTCTGCTACTTTTGCTGTCAGAGGACTAAATTGCCAGTTCCTCATACTGAAATTTCAGCAACATATCTTGGAACTCCTCAAACAAAAACTGTCTTCCTTCCCTGCTTGTGCAGCATCTAGAGTGTTACAAGAGTTAATGCATTCTGCATGTCAAGTAACTAAACACACCTTGCACTGTGGTTTTGATACCCTTGAAGCTTCTTGCAGGGCAGCAGTCACCGGTTCTGTCCTTAGAAGGCATGCATGGCCCTTTCCAGACCATGTTAAATCTAAATTGTTGGATGCCCCCTTGCACAAAGACTACTTATTTGACACTAAGGCAGAAGAGGTCTTAAAGATGGAAGAAAAAGCAAAATATATACAGACAGTTAAGGGTTTCTTACAGGTCCAGCCACCCAGGTTCAGCAGGCATTGCCCCTCCAAACACTGGTCCTTTCCTGCTCCCACCAGGTCAGTTCAGCCCAGACACCCCAGACAGCAGCCACAGGGAATGCAGAGATCTAAACAGTGGACTTCCTCCACTTCAAAAATAGTGAGTTTTTTAGCCACCCTTTTATGGTAAGAACTCACAATGACTCTCCTCCCCCACCCCCTCGCTCTGCCCACCTTCACTTACCCCTAGGAAGAAAATTCTCCTTTAACGCAAGCTCCTGGGTCACCATTACCAATGACTGCTGGTTTCTCAACAGTGTCCCAGGGATACAAATTTTATTTCCACACCCTTCTAACTCCAAAAGGGTTCCCAGATCTACCTCCAAACCATTGGGCAGAGGTGCAAAAGCTAGTCCTTTCCCTGCTCTGAGGGCAGCAGAGCATGTTCCTGCAGAACAGAAAGGCCAAGGTTTCTACTCAAGACCTTTTCTGGTGTCCAGAAAAGAGGGCACCTAGCACACCCCATCCTTGATCTATCCATTCTAAAACCTTCCTGGTGATACCAAAATTGAAAATGCTCACCCTCCAGCAGCTGCTACCCATGCTCTTCAAGGATGCTTGGCTAGCCACCCTAGACCTAAGAGGCCTACCTCCACATTCCTGTCAGGGAATCATGCAGGAAATATCTCAGTTTCAGGGCAAGATCTCTGCATTTTCAGTTCTCTGCACTTCCCTTTGGTTTATCTACTGCTCACAGAGTTTTCACAAAATGTCTGGCTTCAGCCATTGCCTTTTGCAGACAAAGGGATATCCAGATTTTACCCATACTTACACAACAGCCTAATTCAGGCAGACAGCCAGGAAAAGATGCTCACTCACCTGCCCTTTGTAAAGTCCCTACTAACCTCCCTAGGGGTACGCAAGCAACGAAAAGAAATCCAAACAGGTACCCATCCAAAGGATTATATTCCTGGGAGCAAGCCTGGACACAGCATCTCAGATGGCATTCCTTACACCAGAAAAAAAACTTTGCTGACAGCCTACTTCTCTCAACTAGCCACCAGACCCCAGTTATCTGCAAGGAAAATCCTGCAAGCTGTGGGGTTCCTGGCATCTTGCATTCTACTCACTCCATATGCCAGACTGCATATGAGGAAACTTCAGTGGCACCTAAAAAGCCTTTGGTGTCAACACTCCCAAGACCTGGAGAGACTTGTACCCATGATACCTTGCCTCAGAAAAGAATTTCTTTGGTGGGCAACAGCATGCTCCCACAACGAGGGACTACCTTTCTCACCACCCAGACCCCCTCACCTCAGACAGAGACTATGCCTGGGGTGTGCACCTGGATGGCAAGTGCATACAGGGCCAATGGAGCCCACAGCAAATCCATCTGCACATCAGCCAAGAAGAGTTGATAGCTGTCCAGCACGCCTTGACAGCTTTCAAGCCCCTTCTCTCCCCAGGGGCTCTCCTGCTCAAAACAGACACCACTGTGAAGGGACTCGCTCCTACCCTCTATGCAGGTTGGCCATGACTCTTTGGCACACAGCCTCTGCCATGCAGTTCCACCTGTTAGCACGATTCCTACCAGGTTCTCTAAACTCTCTGGCAGACCACTTAAGCAGAAATCTTCTGGACCCACACAAGTGGCTGCTTGACAAGAGCCTTCACCCTAAAAACTCAGAAATGGGGCACCCTGAAGGTCTACCCCTTTGCCTCCCCCAAAGTCAGCTCAGCAAGTTCTGCACCAAGGGAGCATCACTGCATGGCTTGGAAAGTGGATGCCCTGTCCTTCCACTGGGTCAGTCTATCGGACTATGCCTTTTCTCCACTACCTCTCATCCCCAGAGTACTGTTCAAAATAAAGTAGGAAAAGCCAAGGACAGTTCTTGCTCCCGACTGGCCTCGCCAGCACTGGGTGGTACCCACTACTGCGCAGCCTGTCCCCACTGCCACCATGGCATCTCACTCAGATTCCAACCCTCCTGACTGAGAGGGAAGGAGAATTCATGCATCCCCAATTGCATTCCCTCAATTTGGCAGCCTGGCTTATTCACTAACCCCGATCAATCTGCCAACCTCAGTAAACAGGTTCTAGATGTTATACTTGAGGCCAGACGCCCTAGCACTAGAAAGTCTTATGCTGACAAATGGAAAAGGTTCTGCACCTGGATTCAGGCTAAGGGAGCCAATGCGGCGCAGCCCTCCCTCTCATCCTGGATTACTTAGCTGACTTGCTACACAGTGGTCTCTTTTTCCTCTGTTAAAATTCATGCCTCTGCCATCCCTGCTCATTTCCCCACTGAGCAGCCTCTTTTTCTCACACCTTCTGATCAAACAGTTCCTAAGGGGGGTTAGCAACTGGAGGCCACCCAGAAGAGCACCAACCCCAGCTTAGGACCCTAACTTTGTGTTGGAAAAGCTCACCCTGCCCCCCTTCGAACCAGCCTCTTCAGCAGAGCTAAAATTTCTGTCATGGAAGACTGCTTTCCTTCTGGCCATCACTTCAGCTAGAAGGGTCTCTGAGCTGCAAGCACTCATAGCTGTGGAACCCTTCATCTTCCATGCTGATAGGGTATCCCTCAGGACTAACCCATCCTTCATGCCCAAGGTGGTGTCCAGTGTGGCTCTCAACCAAATCCATTCATTTGCCAACCTTTTTCCCTAACACACAGAACAAGGGGGAAAGGATCCTGCACTCTCTAGATGTGCACAGACAGCTCAGATTCTATCTAGACAGGACTAAGTCTTTCAGAAAGTCTGATCAATTGCTGGTTAGCTTTGCTGCAGGGGCAGAGGACAAAGCCATCTCCAAACAAAGCATTTCCAAATGGACAGCACATTGCATAATTTTCTGCTACAATCAACACGGAAAGACTCCCCCAAGGAGGTCAGGACTCACTCCACCAGACCAGGCTCCACCTCTGCAGCTTTCCTCAGAGGAGTCCCCACCAGGTACATCCTGAAGGCTGCCACCTGGACATCTGTTCACACTTTTACCAAACATTACCACCTGCCTATCTTTTTCAAATCCAGGGCAGAGTTTGCCTCTGCAGTCTTGCAGGGCATCTTAGCCAGCCCCTAGTTTCCTTGACTGCCTCCCCCCATTTCCTCAGCTTTGGGAATCAACCCAAATGTGATTGCTGCAACATTGAAACACGAAGAACATAGTACAGTTGTGTACGCTTGCCATAAATGTAAATATTTGAGTGTATTCAATGTTTCAGTCCTGGTTCCCCTACCTCCATCCCCCTCTTCTTTCTTCTCTTTCCTTACAAGGGACATATTGGTATTTACTTTCTACTGGTGGGGTTCTTCCACCAGAACCTGGCTTCCACTTGGGGGCTCCTGACAGGTTAGGGCAAGAAAAACTGATGTAATGGTGTTGGCTGCCTTACTTTATACTATTAACAACTTGACGTCAGTCCTGAAGCGACAGCAACAGACGCAGAAATACTAAGCCTCTGGTATTTGGGCCGGCCGAGGGCTACCTTGGCAGGGATAACCCAAATGTGATGACTGTAACATCTGCATTAATGGTAAGTGTCCACAACTGTACTTTGCTGCTAGCCATTCAGACCTTTCATCCTCTCTTCCTCCAAGGACCTTTAAAGCAGTTCACAGACAGTATGACTGTCCTGTTGTATGTGAACCCGCAGGAGGAACCCAGTCCTACCTACTATGCAGGCTGGCAGTCCAATATCAGGTGACTCTTCAGGCAGTGTATATTCCATCCAATCAAACTTGTGTGGTAGACACCTTAAACAGGTCCCTAACAGTCCCACAAATGGATGTGTACCTAGACATTGTCCACCAGTGGGGTATAACTCAAGTAGATCCTTTTGCCTCCCCCAAGAACAGACAACTTCCATATGTTTGTGCCAGAGTTCCACACCCTCTGGTTTGTAAGGTGGACGCCCTCTAGTTCTCTTGGAAGGGGATGTTTCTGTATGCATTCCCTGCCCTTCCCCTTATTCCAAAACTCCTGTTCATTATTCAGCAGGACACTCCATAAATCTTGGTGACTCCCTTTGGGCCAAGACAGCATTGGTTCCCTATTCTCCTGCATTTAGCCAAGGGCAGTCACCACAAGTTTTACCTGATATGGTGGACCTTCTCACACAAGACAAAGGAACGCTCCTCCATCCCCACTTGTCTACCTTCAGTTGCATCTGTAGGTGATAGGGCTTTAATTCCTTTTAGACACCTTTTTCTCCAAGGACATGTTAAGGGTCCTGCAGGAGAGCAGGAAACCTAATTCCAGAAAATCTTACCTAGCTATGTGGAAGAGATTTTTGCTTTGGTGTTTCTCATGAAACCAGGATCCACTATCGGTAGTCCCCTTGGTTCTCTTAGTGTGAATTGCTCAGTTCTGGCTTTACCTGCTATTCAGTGAAGGCCCATATGTCAGCTATTTCTGCCTGCCTGCCTGCCTCTACCCCCCGCAAAACAATTCCTTAAAAGCGTCCTTTACATTTGACCTCTCAGGAAACCTATCACTCTTGCCTGGGATCTTAATTTTGTACTTGAAAAGCTGACTCTCCCCTTTTTCATGGCAGTTTCATCAGATTCCCTGCAACACTGCTCCTGGAAAGCTGTACTTATTTCTAGCTTTAACTTCAGCTAGATGTGCATCTAACATCCAGGCCCCAATGGCCTCTCCCTATTTTTGTTTTTCATAAAGACAAGGTGTCCTTGCATACCAACCCTTCTTTTATGCCCAAGGTAGTCAATGAGTTGCCATTCAACCAGTCCATTCATTTACCATCCTACCTACCTTTCCTTCTCAGAATTCTAATGAGATGGCGCTGAACACCCTAAATGTGCACAGACAGCTTAGATTTTATTTAGCCAAGACTAAATGTATCAGAAAATCAGACCAGCTTTTTGTTTCCTATCATCCCAGGGCTCTGGGATGGCCTGTTTCCAAGCGGACTATATTTCTGCTTTGATTTCTAAGGCCATTTCATGTTATGTGAATCATAAGACCCTTGCTTCTTCTGCAAAGGTCCATTCCATTAGGACTGTAGCTTCATCTGGTGATTTTATCAAGGGACTTTGATATTAGCTCTTTTCTTGAAGTGTTTACATGGACTTCTGCACTTACCTTCACCAAACATTGCAAGTTGGGTGACTTCTCTATGGCTGGTTTTGCCAGAGTCATACTTCATGGCTTTCTGGAGAGTTTGGCTGCTTCTTCCTCCACACTCTCCTCATGAGCTTTTGTACTCTTCCTCATGTAGAGAATACTGCAGCAGATGAATAGGGGGACATAGAGTAGTTTTGTGAAATCTTATCATAACGATAGATGTCCTTTTCTCAGGTTCAGGCGCCTAGGCAGAGAGACATTTCCCTGTGGTACATTTGACTGGGGACACATGGCTGAAGTGACATTTAGCTGCAGAGAAATATGGCTGTTTGCAAATTCCCTGTGGGCAAAGAGAAGCACACATTGCTATGCTCACAGCTTTAATAGCCAAATGCATGGCAGCAGAAGAAGTAATCAGTGTTGTGCTCAGTGTACTTATGGCATACCTGTATAACTACAACATGTAGAAGTGTGCTACAGCATGGAGGAAATCTTGCAGGCTACTGTAGTCACATTTATGCTCCAGTATGCTTTTTAGGTAATGTTCCCTAGACACTGTGAAGGGGGGTAGTGGTCCACATACTCCAATTATAAAGGCACTGCCCATTGTGCACTGCATTATTACTGCTACTGACATGCTCTCTGGCCATCCTGCTGCTGATGCCTGCCATATTGCCTGCTGTCTCATGTTCCCTTGGGGACCGTGGACATTGCTTTCCCCCTGTGCATTTGGTTATTAAAGCTGTGGGCATAGCAGTGTATGCTTCTCTTTGCCCACAGGTAATTTGCAAACAGCCATATTTCTCTGCAGCTGTATGTCACTTAAGCCATATGTCCCAGTCGAATGTACCACAGGGAAATGTCTCTCTGCCTAAGCGCCTGAACCCCCTTTTCTCTTCTGTTGCAGTATTCCATTCCTTTCCTCCTTTTCCCTGGTTGGTTGGTTCTTTACATTGGATGCTCATACCTACTTTCCTTAGGCAGGCATTCCTCCTGGGGCATTCAGTTCTGGGGTCGGCGTATGTGTACATTGCTTTTATGGCCATATGATAGCCTACATGTGATGTATCTTGCACCCTACAGTAGTGAAAGACTTTGTATACTGGTTGATTACATGGAGTTCTTCGCTGTCAATAATATTGCAGCAGAGAAGAGAAAGTCCTCTATAATTACTGTAAGATTTTACAGAACTATTCTGTTTCTCCATGTTTTATCCCCTATGTCCCTCCTTCACAGGGTAGCGCAAAAGCTAATGAGGACAAAACCGATTCCAGTTTCCCCCTTCTGGCTCATATAACACATCTGATGTTTTCATTTTCGTTCTTTAACACCTGAGTTACAGATCCAACCACGGATCCAGTTCAGTCGCATTCCACTGACTTGAGGATCAAACTCTTGAGCTCCTCCTCTATCCATAAAGCCCTAGTCAGCTTACAGTACCTCAGATCTCACACAGACGCAGATACTCAGAAGTCTTGTTAAATCTTTCGAGCATTTGTGAGTAGATTTCTTCAGGACTCTTGTTAAATTAACTTCCTGTGCATCCTCTTTATCTATTTAGTGTTAGGAGTTTCTACCTGTCAGTAATGTTTTATTCCTCCCTTTTTCTACCTTGTTGGGTAACACTTTCTGTACCATTGTTGGTACCTCCTCCTGTTTATTTCCTACTTTTTTTTATAGTAATGACCTGTACCATTGTTAGTAGATTTTTGCAGTTAAAAAAATCTTTCCTGTCTGTCGTTACTCTTTTCTAAAACTATGGCCAAGAGGATTTTAAAAATGCACTTCTGTGGGCGCAAAATTCCAAATTCTGAATCCCACAGGGAGAGGTGCATTTGTCTAGGAGCTGCTTACCTCTGTATTAATTGCACTGTCTGTTGCTTTTAATTCTGAGGTGATTGCAGGTAGTTGGGACAAGTTGATTCTCAAGATTACTACCCCGCCTTCTCCAGGGCTGAAACACCCAGTAAACACTCTAAAGCTCCATCAGAGCCTAAAAAGAGGTCCTGTCCTCTCATCTCTGAAGGTTTCTTTTACCTCTGGTATGTCAGAGCCCCCTTAAAAGATTCTAATATGTTCAGATCCTTCCTACCTCTGATCCAAAATGGAAAACTTTAGAGATAATTGTGTAGCAAATCTGCTCTTCAGCCCTCATAGGATCATAGACTCATAGGAAATTACTAGGCTAATGCCTAGTCAAATATACCCTTGTTAACACGATCAACACCTAATGCTCTTGTCCAAGAGGGACACAGCTGGAACCTCCGGGGTGAATTTATGGTTACCCATCCAATCATCCAGACTGCGTTTGAAGAGGGCAGTGAGGTGCTGTTTGACGTGAAGTGGGAGTTCCATTCTAAAGGTGTGGTAACCTCTGAGAGACAAATCTGTCCCTCCAGCAGGTTCTGTTGTCATATACCAGATTTAGGTCCTTACAGCAAGTAACTGTGTTATTTGACTTGCAGATGTGCAGCATTTCTAATAAAGGAGGATCAGAGATTCCCTCTGAGTAGTCTATATGAAACGGAATAAAGTGACAGTGATTTCAGCCAATCCACATAGGATAGCTGCTAAAGACCTTGAATCTTCCTTGTAAGGAACCTTTGTGGTCTCTCCAGTTGCTGCAGGTGCTTTGAAAGCTACATACCATAAAAGGCATTGTACTCCATTATTGGCCTAATGAGTGAAGAGTACAGGGAAGTGAGGTCTCCTTTTCTTGAGGCAGTGCCCTTTCTTATGAGATGAGCCACTTTTGTGAGGGGGATAATGGCTGTTTCCTTTCAGCTGCAACAAAACTGGTGCTTGGACTGTGATTGAAGAGTACCCAGTGGTGATGCTAATTCTTGTTTGAGCCCATGTAGGACTCAGCCTGGGATGTTATCAAGTCCCATTGATGATGTGTTTCTGGCCTTGGAGAGGACATTAACTACCTGCCCTTTAGAGGTACAAGGTAGGGGATAGGTGGTAGGAATGTCAGGCGGTAGGGGATAGGTGGTAGGGATGTCAGGCGGTATGTGTGGTGGAGGACAGGAGTGAAGTTTTCACCAAACCTGTCAGCTAACAGGTTAGCTATGTGAACCGGCTAAGTAAGTGTTACCATTAACTACCATTGTGATGCAAATCTGGGCTGTACCTTTTAGGTTACAGATATAATGAAAGAAAGCCTTATGGTTGTCCTTTGTTGAGGAAGCTAACTTGGATTCGAAGTTTGCCTCTGAGGACTTCACAAGAAATCTTATTTGCTTATTTAAGCTGAGGAGGGAGTGTCTCCAGTTTAAAGCCCACTTCTTACTCTTGGACAACAGTTTCTTCCTTTTACTGTAAAGCCTGTTAATGGCGGTTGTCCACCAGGTAGGTTTGCTCTTTCTTGAAGAGCTTTTTTTCCCCCCTAACAGGTATTGCCGAGTCAATGCAGTTATACAGGTGCTTGTATAGGGCATTGGTGTAGAGCTATGCATAGTTACCAGTTCTATCTGAGAAGCTATTTAGATCATCCCATAAGAGGTTATAATGTGCTTTGGAGAAGTTTTTTAGTCTAGTTGCTGCGTGTGGGGGGGGGGGGCAGGTGTAATAGTTACTTCAAATGAGACTGATTTGTGGTCCAATCTCACCAAGGATGAACTTGCATTGGGGGTTCTACATTGGTCTCCCGTATTTGTAAGCACCAGATTCAGGATGTTGGCACCCACTAGTGGGGGTGTCAACCAGCTGGTCCAGGGCATTGGAGTTGATAAATTTGAGGAACCTTTAGTCAGGTGAGTTTTGAGCATGGGTAATTCACATTATGCTAGGGTAGTTAAAGTTGCCCAAAACCATGGTGTTCGGATGTATGTCGATAGACTCAAGTTGATCCAAATAGGCAGAGTGAGTGTCCCGATTCATGGAGGGGATTCCGTAGCTGGCAGTGATTTCAGTAGGTGTCCTACCAGTAGTTAATTGCACCTAAAGTATCTCTAGGGCATCATACTGTTTAACCAATCTGGAGGTGTATTTGTCTTTGAATATTGATACACTAGCTCCTTTAGTTTTCTTGCCTCCTGTTTGTGGTCTGAACGTATACAAGGTGGTGTTACCTGGTATGGCTGGGGTGCTATCCACAGCCTTAAACCAGGTCTCTGTTGACTGTACAAATGTCTGTGTCCTCCAGGGAGAGGACTGCTTCTACTGAGTGTGGTTTCATGTTAAGACTTGTAGCATTTAGCAGCATGACCTTGAGGTTGCTTTTGGTTGGTATTTTTACATCAGGAGTTTTGTTCTTATGACACTGTCTAAAAAAAGCACTGTGGGGTTAGCAAGACCCTTAGCCAATAGCTGAAATCCCAGGGTTGACAAATGAAGACTATCTCTGGCAAAGCATCGAGGTCTGTCGATCATGTCATCCCAGGCTGACAGATTTTAGATCCTCTTAGAATGACACCAAAAACTAAGCCAATTATTGAAATTTGTCTCATTTTCTGTTTGTATTGAGGAATCATTCTAGGTGAAGGTAAAATGCTGCTTAAGACTAGGGACATGCCTGCCTGAGAGAGACAGTCGAGAGCTCAGTCATGTCTCTCTTCATATAGTCTAGAGAGGTACATCTCAAGTAGTTCACACCAACATGGACTATGACAAAGTCATATAACAGTACCTGTTGAGAGACTTGAGTGCATGTGTGATATGGCAGATGCTGGCACCTGACAGCTGGCCGTGATCTTCTCCTTATCCAGCCTGATCAGAGGCACCTCTGTGTGTCTCACGAGGGAGTCACCCTTAACTAATATGGTAGGTTTAATATTTAGCCTTAAGGGGCTTGACGGGTGAGATGCTGGTGCATGAGCTATTGTGTGTATTGTGTTCTGCAGAGGAAGTATTGTCTAGGGTGCTTGTGTTTGTGAGGTCTCTGGTGTTTATGTAAGCTTCTGGCAAGGACCTCTGCATATGTAGGTAAGTGTCTGTGGTTCTTTAAAGTCTTTAACTGGTTTTAAGGTTGTTAATTGGTCACATTGTTTTACTGGTTAACTGAATATATAAATTTGGTGGGGTTTTTTTCACTTTGAAAAAAAATATTGTATGCTGAAATGCCTCTCAGGGCTGATGTGTACAGTGGCTATAAAAAGTGTACATACTCCTGTTAAAATGCCATATTTTTGTAATAGAAAAAAAATAAGACCACAATAAAGCATTTCAAAACTTTCCAGCTTTAATGTGACCTATAACCTGTACAGTTGAATTGAAAAACAAACATCTGTCAGGAAAAAATATAAAAAATAACAATAACCTGGTTGCTTAAGTATGCACACCCTTAAACTAATATGTTGAAGCACCTTTTGATTTAATTACAACATTCAGTCTGCTTGGGTACACACCTGCCATCAATTAGAGACTCTTGATTAACCCAAAATAAAGTTCAGCTGTCCTAGTAGGATTTTCCTGACATTTACTCAGTTGCCTGCTACAGCAAAAGCCATGGTTCACAGAGAGCTTACAAAGCATCAAAGGGATCTCATTGAAAGGTATCAATCAGGAGAAGAGTATAAAACAATTTCCACGACATTGGATATACCATGGAATATAGTGAAGGCAGTCCTCAAAAAGTGGAGAAAATATGGGACAATGGCATTGCAAAGAACTGATGTCCCTCCAAAACTGATGAAAAGACTAGATGAAAACTAATCATTGAGGCTGCCAAGAGACTGGTTGTGTACTACATGTGAGAACAATCTCCTGTATTCTCCATATGTCTGGACTAATGGGGTAGGGTTGCAAGACAGAAGCCTTTTCTTACACAGACAGTAAACCTTTATAGTGATGTGTTTGTATAGAATAAAGCTGCTTGAATAGAACCCACAAAGACTCTCTTGTGTCCAAAGTAGGAGGGTGACATGGTGTCAGAACCGGGATCGAAGAGAATAAAATCCAGAGTTGTGAGGTGCAGAGATGACAGTGAACGTAAAACCAAGAGAAATGAGCACAAACAGTGCCAGTAAAAAATCAAAGGCAATGAGAAGTAACATGAACTGTTTGATAGAGAGAAAACAGGCCATTACAAGGGCACAAACCGCATTATTGAGCAAGCAGAAGGCATGGAAAGTTTGTTGGTTAAAACAATGTTTGAAATAAAGGTATTTGTAGACACGATTAACAGTAAAGCAAAATGAGCATGTTTAAAGTAAAACAAGCATGTTTTGAAGTAAAGCGATTGTGTTCAAAGCAAAACTGGGCATGTTTAGAGTAAAACGAGCACAAGAAAAGTACATCAGACATGAAAAGGGCTGAAACAAGCAAAACGAATATAAGGCAAAACCAGAAGAAAAAGGGCACATTAAGCAAAAATAAAGCAAGGCGACTGCATGCGGTGTGCAAAGTGCTATGTCTGGCATAACTACGACTTTGTATTTTATCAAGGGCATAACTAAAGTTATTTGAAGTATCTGAAAGTGTGTAAAAGTGCTTACAGTGTGTGCTTATTACTGTGTATGTGTTTCAAAGGGTTTATTGTGTGCAAAGTGCAACTATTTTGTGAAATGCTGTCCAAGTATAGCCATTTCAAAACGTTTCTTGTGCTGGGTATGGCTATTCACAAAGTACCGCCATTAGAATGTTTCTTGCACTGTAAAGAATTGCCTAGTCAGGTACCGCCATTTCAGTGCACTGTATGCAGTTAAATCGCATTGTGCAGTTTTATTTGATACATTTCTTACACTGTTAAGTGGTGAGAGGCCATAGAAAGAGAGCATTCATTTGTGTATGCACTTGCAGTATATGACGGAAAAGGGTGAAAATCATCATTGTTGTACAGGCTGAATCAAGAGAGCACCCCAAGTGTTTAAAGCGCAAGTTCAGAGAAATGTGTAACCCTCAGACAAATATACATTAGAAGCATTTATTTTACATGAGAGATCAGAAACCACAGGAAACATTTGCAGCTTACATAACTGACCTGAGAAACAGAGCTAAAATGTGTCTGGTGACTTAAAAGATGAGCTGATAAAGGACAAGCTTGTGTGTGGTATTAACAGTGCTGCTGTGAGAGTTTTTGCTTCATGACAATGATTTAACATTGAGTAATGTCATTGAGGTGACAGAAAAGCACACGAGTATGCTTGCAAGTGAAAAGAGCATGAGTTCAGTTTGCTCCAGAGCAAATGTAGATAGTATGCAACACGTGGCAGACAAAACTAGGCCCAAGCACGTGGGAGCTACCAAATTTCCAAAGAAGAGACGTAGCTTTCCAGCAAGTTCTAAGAAAGGAGCATGCTCCAGTTCAATGCAGTACATGCATGAATCAGCAAAAGTCAAGTCCAGCTTTAACTGTCGCAATTGTGTTGCAAATCATGAGTCTAAAAGAGAAAAGTGCTTAGCATATGGTCCACAATGCTACAAGTGTAAAAGAAAAATGGAACTGGTTTCAAAAGTTTAGTAAATCAAATAAGACTCGCACTTTTGTAAAGAAAGATCACACAAAAATGCAAGTTGATCAAATAGAGCCAAAGCAGACAGCTTTCCATGTAGATGGTGCATCAGTGCTTGATGAGAGAGGTGATGTAGTAAATTTATTAACAAGAAGCAAGGTGTTTTGTACTGTCCGAATTAATGGAAAATCCACAGAGCTGAAAGTAGACATTGGTTCAAAGTGTAATGTTATATCAGCAGACACATTTGCTAAAGTGAGAACTAATGAACAACTCAATCTAGCCAGTAGTGCGAGACTTGTTGCTTATGGAGGTGAAGAAATTCAAACCAAAGGTTCAGTGATGCTTTCATGTTATTTGGCTGAGAACCGTTACAACTTGTTCTTTGTAGTCTGAAGACCAGTGTAATCTTTTTTGGGTCTCAAAGATAGTTTAATAATGAATCTACTTTCTTTTGCTAAAGAAGTTCATCATGTAAGTGCATTTCCGAGTTCTAATTTTTCTGAAGCATGCTGATGTTTTTGATAAGTTAGGCAAACTTCCAGTTGTGTATTCAATGAAGTTAGATTCAGAGGTCACTCCTGTAGTCAGACCAGCAAGAAGAGATGTCCTTCATGGATGCATCTGCAGTCATAACAACTGGGTTGTCCTGTCGTCAGGCAGCCCTTCAGTCGGCCGGATTCCAAAGTCCGGGTCCGGCTTCGGCTGATGTCGCACTTCACCCGACGTCATCTCTGTTGGTCTTCGGGTATAAAGGCATCAGCCGACGCCATTTTCCCCAGTCTTTCTTGCCGCGTGGCGCCCGAAGCAGAAGCTGTTCGCAAGTGCCGGTCGGTCGGATCCAGAGATTACTTCTACCGAATACTACTTCGAAGACTTCTAAAGCTAAGTACCCCGTTGGGGACTCTTTCTTGCCTCAGCCGATGTCAGAAAAAGTTAATAATTGTTTAACCTGTGGGAAACAAATACCTCATAAAGATTTCCACTCTTATTGTCTGCCTTGTTTAGGCCCAGCCCACGACGTAGCAGCCTGTTCGGCCTGTGCTTCGTTCAACCGACGAACGCTTAGGCATCGGTCGGAGTTTGCTGAACAGTTTTTCGGTTCTGATTTTGCGTACATTATGCCGTCGGATCCTCCGACAACCCAATCTGCTAAAAAACGCAAAGATAAAGACCGACACTCGCGGTCTGTGGTTTCGGCCGAAACCATGGTTAAGCAAACCGCGAGTGTCTCTGTTTCGGCCGAAACCGAGAAAACTGATCAAAGTACAGCTGAATCTATCTCTACAACTGAGGCCCCTGCTACCACTCTTGAAACGGCCTCAGAAATTTTATCCACTACGGTGGTTGCCACTGACTTATCAGACACCATTCCCTTGGATGTCTCTACCCCAGCACGTGGTGCTGCTAGGCCTCCAGCAGCCATGTCCATTAAGGCCTTTGCCAGGGCTAAAGCAGCAAAGACTACTAAAACAGTGCCTGTTAAACCCCCTACAACCAGGCCATCCTCTAGTTCTCAAATGCTTACTCTGGCAGAAGATTTAATTTCATTAATTAGAGGATCTCAATCTCACCCAGACAGGGCCTCTCAGCCCCCAGAAAAGAGACCTAGGGCAGAGCCCCCTGAGCCAGTGTCCTCTGATGAGTCTGCCGATGAATCAGACATATAACTGATCAGCCAGAGGCTCCTTTCTCCAATTTTGAAGACTCTGATGCTGAAGAATCCATTCCAGCTGCTTCCCCACCAGAAGAATTCTCCTTTGGGGAAACCTTACATGCCATGCGAGAGCAGTTCCAATGGCAGCAACAGGATTTTTCAGACTCCAGAAAAAGACTTAGGACCTTTCTGCACCTTCCACAGCACAGGCCCTTAGCTATACCTCCTGTTCTCTCTGTGGTGGATGATGCTTTCAATGATGTCTGCTCCGCACCAGATTCTTTACCTCCAGCCCCTGCCAAACCAGACAGATTTTACAGGGTGCCAGACACTCATCACCACCTTTACAAGGCCCCACTTGCAGACCCGAAACTATATCCCAGGGTCCCAAGGCAGTAGCCGACCATAGCAAAACCCTATTCCTTCAGAAAGGGAAGCAAGGTCATTAGACAGATGGGGCAAAAGGTCTACACTTCAGCTACTCTCTCAGCTAGAGCTTTAAATTGTCAGTTTCACATGATACAATACCAAGAGTTTATGCTTGATCAGTTAACTAAAAAACTAACCACTGATGAATCTATTGATAAGAAATATGTATTAGAAATGGTAAATAACATACAACGGGTTAGTAACCATTCCTTAAAATGTGGCTATGATGCACTGGAGGCTTCATTTAGATCAGCCATGACTGGCACAGTGATAAGAAGGCATGCATGGCTAAAGGAACAAGCTCTACCGGATCATGTTAAAGCTAAGTTGCTAGATGCTCCTATGGATAAGACAAGTTTGTTTGGTACACCTGCCCAGCAGGTTATGAAGAAAATGGAAGAAAAGGCAAAATCTGTTCAAACGGTTAAAGATTTCTTGCAGGTTCAGCCCCAAGGTTTAGCAGGAACTGGCCTGCCAAAAATTGGTCCTTTCCTGACTCCACAAGATCTCAAAGGGGCAGGAATAGACATTCCAGAGGCAGAAACCAATCCAGGGGAGGTGCCTACAGAGGACGACAGTGGCAAGGTAACAACAGAGGCACAGACACAACCTCTGCCACTACATCAACTCAACCACAGTGACTTAACCCTAAATCCGCCTACCAGGGAACAAATAGCAGCTCCTCTAGGCGGAAAATTAACCTTATTTTCAAAGAACTGGCACTATATAACAAAAGACAAGTGGATTTTACAAACCATAGATCAAGGTTACCGGTTCCACTTCCACACTTTACCAGTCAAAAGAGGAATGCCAAATCTACCTCCAAATAAAAAAACAGAGGCTCTACAACAGATGCAGTTAGCAAACATGAGAGCTGTGGAAAAAGTGCCAACAGCAGAGCAAGGAAAGGGGTTCTACTCCAGACTATTCCTAGTTCCAAGAAAGGAAAAAAGTTGGAGACCAATTCTCGACCTGTCCGCCTTAAATACATACATCATTGTCCCAAAATTCAAAATGCTGACCCTACAGCAACTTCTTCCCATGCTGGGCAAGGAGTGTTGGCTGGTAACTCTAGATCTCAAGGAGGCATACCTGCACGTCCCCATTCGACCAATCTGCAGAAGATACCTCAGATTTCTTGCAGGATCAGAGCACTATCAATTCTCAGCATTGCCCTTTGGCTTATCTACTGCCCAGAGTATTCACAAAATGCCTGGCATCAGTAATCGCCCATTGCAGACTACAGGGAATTCAAATTTACCCATACCTAGACGACTGCCTGCTACAAGGGGACAACAAAAGCAAGCTGACAACAGATTTACAAAGGGTCATTTACTTGCTGCAAGCACTGGGATACACAGTCAATCTACAAAAGTCAAGGCTGATACCATCCCAAACAAGGACTTTCTTGGGCCGGAATTGGACACAGTAAAACAGATGGCATTCCTAACTACAGAAAAACAAAAGAACTCCCTCTTTACTTCTTGGCACTAACAAAACTGAACAAGTTAACAGCAAGAAAAGTACTGCAGGCCTTGGGCTTCATGGCATCATGCATAATCTTGGTTCCATTTGCCAGACTACATATGAGAAAACTACAGTGGTACCTAAAGAATTTATGGTCCCAACACAGACACAGCCTAGAAACAGAAATCCCATTAATTCCATGCTTAAAACAGGAGTTCCTATGGTGGGCTCAGGCATGCCAGTCAAACCCAGGGCTACCCTTTCGCAGATGTCAAGCAAGCCAGACCATCACAACAGACGCTTCAGACCTAGGATGGGGGGCCCACATGCTGGACAAATGCGTGCAAGGATTGTGGACACAGGATCAACTTCACCTGCACATCAACCTAAAAGAAATGCTGGCAGTAAAACTGGCAGTCCAAAAGTTCAGACCATTTCTCAAAGAGGGCCAGTTGATGATAAGGACAGACAACACCACAGTCATGTGGTACATCAACAAACAGGGAGGCACTCATTCATACCCTCTATGCAGAATGACTTTGGAGCTGTGGACTCTGGCACTCAGCTACAACATCCAGTTACAGGCAATATTTGTACCGGGAAAGGAGAATACTCTAGCAGACATATTAAGCAGAACCACATCGGATGCCCACGAATGGAAGCTGCACCCGGACATCTTCAAGACCATCTCAAAGAAATGGGGAATGCCTCAGATCTATTTGCATCACCTACCAATCACCAGCTCAAAAAATTCTGCACAAGGACATTCCACCCACTAGCATGGAAAGTGGATTCGCTCTCCTTCAGCTGGAAAGGCCTAACAGCATATGCATTCCCACGATACACAAGGTATTACTAAAAATCAAGGAAGAACGTCCAAGGATAATCCTGATAGCTCCAAACTGGCCAAGACAACACTGGTACCCACTGCTGAGGAGCATGTCTCGGAACAATATGTGGCCAATACCCCTGATGCCTTTGATGTTAACTCAGAACAACTACAGCATCATACATCCAAACCTAAAAACGTTGCAACTGACTGCATGGAACATCACATAGCAGCAGCTAATCCAGAACTTTCCCAAAGAGTTAGAGACATTCTTCTTGAAGCACGCAGACCTTCAACAAGAAGAAACTATGCTGGAAAATGGAAAAGGTTTGTCATTTGGAGTACTGAAAGAGGAAAAGATGTGTCAAACATAGATATGCCTAACATTCTGGAGTACCTAGCGAACTTTTCATTCAGGCCTGTCCTACTCCTCCATCAAGATACATGCATCAGCTATTTCAGCAGAATACAGCTTTGATCCACCTGTTTTTCTCACCCTTTGCTCAGGCAGTTCCTCAGAGGAATCAAGAATGTAAAACCTCCAAGGAAACCACCATTACCAGCTTGGGACCTAAACTTTGTGCTAGAAAAATTGACACTATCACCCTTTGAACCAGCAGCAACAGCAGACCTACAACACCTGTCATGGAAAACTGCTTTCCTACTGGCAATTACTTCAGCAAGGAGGGTTTCAGAACTACAGGCCTTAATGGCAGTGCAACCCTTCCTAATCTTCCACCAAGATAGAGTGTCTATGAGAACTAATCCTACATTTATGCCTAAGGTGGTATCCAGAGTGTCTTTAAACCAGGCAATCCACCTACCTACCTTCTTTCCCAATCCACAAAACAGAGGGAAAGAATATTGCATACCTTGGATGTACATAGACAGCTACGCTACTATTTGGACAGAACTAAAAGTAGCAGAAAGACTGACCAACTTTTTGTAGCCTATGCAACAGGAAGGGAAGGAAAAGCTATTTCCAAACAGACAATCTCCAAATGGATAGGAAATTGCATACGATTCTGTTACTCCTTCCATGGAAAACCAATTCCACAGAACATAAGACCTCATTCTACAAGGGCAACAGCCACTACCACAGCCTTCTTACGAGGAGTGGCAACCAAAGACATTATTGAGGCGGCTACTTGGACCTCCGTGCATACATTTGCCAAGCATTATAATTTGCCTCTATATTCCAGATCCCGAGCAGGGTTTGCCACTGCTGTACTGCAAGGGATCCTAAACACACCATAATCTAGTTTTATCCTCCTCCCTTGTTGGCTATGGTATTCTACCCAGTTGTTATGACTGCAGATGCATCCATGAAGGACATAGTACAGTTTTGTACCTACCATAAATGTAGATGTCCGAACTGGATAGCATCTGCAGTCAGGATTACCCTCCCTCCTTCCCTCTGTGGTACTCCTAGGGTGTTTACCCTCCTAATAGCTAGCTAGTGGGGGGGAGTCTCTTATGGTGTATTTGTTTGTATATATGTACATACATGCTTACTTTTTGTGTTTACCTTCTATCCTTTTGGAAACATTGGCATTTATCCAAATTTTAGCCTTCCATGAGGGCAACTGGCATCTGGGGCAAGAAACACTGAGGAAAATGGCGTCGGCTGATGCCTTTATACCCGAAGACCAACAGAGATGACGTCGGGTGAAGTGCGACATCAGCCGAAGCCGGACCCGGACTTTGGAATCCGGCCGACTGAAGGGCTGCCTGACGACAGGACAACCCAGTTGTTATGACTGCAGATGCTATCCAGTTCGGACATCTACATTTATGGTAGGTACAAAACTGTACTTTCTGATAGCTATGCAGTATAAAGTTAAAACTGATGAAATGGTGCAGCAAGGTGTGATTTGTCCAGTCACTGAACCAACTGAATAGGTATTATCTATGGTAGCAGCTCACAAAAAAGGCTTAGATGAAATCAGAATATGTATTGACCCAGGAGATCTGAACAAAGCATTAAAAAAAAGACCGTATCATCCAATGTCCACAGTTGAAGAGGTTGCAGCCTTAAAACCGAATGCCACTGCTTTCTCTGTCTTGGATGCAGAGTGTTCATTTTGGCATCTGATGCTTGATCGCAAATCCTCCTTTCAAACTACTTTTGGTACTCCATTTGGCAGATACAGATACCCAAGAGTGCCATTTGGAATAAATTCTGCAAGTGAAGTCTTTCAGCGTGCAATAGAGCAATTTTTTTCAGGTTATCCTTGTGCCTTAATAGTAGATGATTTATTGGTTGGAGGCAGTGGTGAAGCAGAGCATGATAGAAACCTTAAAGGTTTAGATAGAGCATGTGAAGTAAACTTGAAGCTTAATCCTCCGAAGTGCAAATTCAGACTTCCAGAAGTTACATATGTAGAACATTTGTTCATGAGTACAGGCTTGAGATCAGACCTGACCAAGCAAGCAGCTGTTCTTGAGATGTCAGCAACAGAAAATGTACAAGCTGTAAAACGTTTTCTAGGCATGGTCAACTATTTAGGCAAGTTTATACCAGACTTCAGTGAGTTGACAGCACCTTTTAAGAGAGTTTACATGCAAAAATGTATGATCATGGCTAGGACAGCACCAGAAGGCATTTGAAGATCTTAAGCAGAAAATTTGTCACCCCACCTACATTGATACTATGATGTAAACAACCAGTTACTCTTTCCTGTGATGCATCAAAATTTGGTCTTGGCACAGTTATACTTGGAGGGTAGACCAGTAGCCTATACATCTGGATCACTAACCTAAACTGAGATGCAGTATACTCAGATTGAGAAGCTTTTGGCAATAGTATTTGCATGTTCTAAGCTTCATGACTATATTTATGGTCAAGCCATTCAGATTGAGACTGACCACCAACCTCTAGTTACTATTCTAAAGAAGCCTATATATTCCACTCCAGCGAGATTGCAAAGAATGGTGCTCAGATTGCAAAAGTACAATTTCAGAGTGGTCTACATGAAAGGCAAATTGCTTTATTTGGCTGATACCTTATCCAGATCACCCAGAAATGACAGAACAACTTGATGCAGAGAATTTTGACTTTGATGTGATGGCAGTGCACAATTTTTCTACCACTAGACTTGATGAATTGAGAGAACAGTCAGATTGATCCAGTTTTTGCAGAAGCTCACTCACTACAGTAATTTTGGATGGCCATCAAAACAATTTAGTGTACCACCTGAAATGCAGACCTGTTTTCCTTAGAGATGAATTGTTGATGGAAGATGGCATTATTTTCAAAGGTCCTAAAATTGTTGTTCCTGCTTCCTTACAACAGGAATTTATCCAGATTTTGCATTGTCACCCAGGTTCTGCATCCACTGAGAGAAGAGCAAGAGAATTTATTTGGCCTTCATTACCAAAAGACATTGATAAAGTACTTTCATCTTGTCTTGTTCAGTATGCAGTAGTACTAGACCACATTTGCAAAGGGAACCACTTCAGGTAAGTCCAGTTCCTGAACTACCATGGTCAACACTTTCACCTGATATCTGAGTGGAACAATCAACAGTACTTCGTTTTGGTAGACTCTTATTCAAATTGGTTTGAGATTGATCTACTGCCTAAACTAACACCCACTGCTATTACTACTGATCTGAAACATAATTTCTCAGTTCATGGTATTCCACACAAACTTCTTTCTGACAATGGTACTCAATTTACTAGCCAGTTTTGGAAATTTGTAAAAGGCTTTGTACATGTCACTAGTAGTCCTGAATATCCTCAGCCAAATGGTCTAGCTGAACATGCAGTACAAAGTGCAAAGCAGTTGCTTGAAAGGTCAAAGCATGACAATACCGATGTGTTTTTAAATTTGCTTAGTCTCAGAAATGTGCCTCGTGACAATATTTTTGGCTCAACTGCTCAAAGACTGCTTTCCTGACAAACTAGAACTACGCTAGCCATTGCTTCCACTTTGTTGAAGCCTAAACCTAAGAACAGTAAAACCATCAAGCCTCAATTTGGTTAAGAAGCGTAATATTCAGAAATCTAGTTACAACAGATCAAGCAAATTACTTCGTCCATTGAGGGAAGGAGAGATGATACGAATCCAGACAGCAAAAGGTTTTGATTGAATTGGACAGATTACAGGCATCTGTGCCGAGCCAAGATCCTACTTGGTAGATTCAGAAGGTATATATAGGAGGAACTGGAAACATCTTCCTGTAACAGAACCATCCTCGCCATCAAAGCATTGTTTCTGTGATGCAAATTTCAAATATAAGAATGAATCTGACTAGGTTTCCATACCAGAATGTGTTCAAAATTCTGATTCAATTCCAGAAAATGTTCTAGACTTTCCACAGGTCAAACATTTTGCAGAGAGAGTTCCAGTTGCTAAATTTAATTCCCAGTTTTAAGTCACACGATATAGGTGAGTGTCAAAGCCGTGTGTGAAGTACACAGCAACATGAACTTGATTGTGTATATATGTGTACTTAGTATTGTATAATGCATGACCAAGAATTACCTATGATTTCTACATGCTAACTAGACTTAGTGTCTGAGGATCTAATTCTCAGAGGGAGGATGTAGATCAGACTGTAAGTGAAGTGTGCTGTATATTTAAGAAGCATGTCAAGGCTGTACGTGCATGTATGAATTCCAGAAACGTGCACTCCCTTGTACCATTTTGTAAGAGCAGCCACAGTGAGAGCATGCATAATCACAGTTGTTAGTCTTAAGTCAGTAAACCTTTATAGTGATTTGTATAAAATAAAGTTGCTTGAAGAGAACTCATTGTGTCCAAAGTAGGAGAGTGACACCTCTGATCCACAAGTGCTGAGAGAATTGGTGTTGCAGCCAAAAAAGGTTACATCTTCGATTGTTTCCTTGACTGGTTCTGTTTCTATCCCCTTGGCTCAGGATGAGTCTCTGAGCTGAAGCATCTGAGTCAGATCCGTGGGGGTTGGGATCTACTCCAATGTCGGAGCCGTCCCTGCCTCTCGCAGCCAGGTAGTTGGGTCCAGCTCTCTTCCCATGGCACTGATTGGGACAGGGTCGGGGGTTGTCTGCTTTGGAAGTCTCTGCTCCATTGAGATCAGCCACGGCTTCTCCCAGTCTTGCCTGCCTTTGTAGTAGTAGAGAGGGTTTTCTCTTATCCAAGAGATGCCCACTCTCTCTTCCTTTGATCCTACAGCTATTCCTCCTGTAGCTCAAAGCTCTGATCCCATCAGACCTTTTCCACAGGGACAGCCAGTGTCAACTAGCATCCAGACAGTTCCCTTAGAGGAACTTTCCCAGAGCATCCTGCTGAGGAGGTTCCCCATAAGAGAACATGCAAAAGGATACAAATAGAATCCCCCTTGGAATGCCTCGAAAAGGATGCAGACTTCAAAGGGGAAGAGTCCCCCAGATCACCACCTGATGACATCTCATTTGGAGACATTTTGGAGGGTCTTCAGATACCCCTTCCCCTGAGAAGTCTGTATTTGTGGAAGCTTTTGGTTTCTGGCCCATTTTCTTGGGTGGCTCCCCCAGTTAATGAGCTTATCAACCTAATCTCTCTTGCTGGGCGTGGAAGGAAGCAGACTTTCTCGAACCAATCCCTTATTATCCAGGCAGGATTTTGGCAACAAAAGACAGATGCCATTGGAGCAAAGGAGTCCTTGTTGCTATGTTTGTGGTGGCAGAGACAAAAAAGGAGCTAGTTTAGCAGTGCTCCTCTGTCCATCCCCCTAATAGAAAATCAAAGGCATTGGACAGATTTGGAGGGTGCAGATGTTCGTGTTACCCTGCTGCAGTCATCACACTTGGGTTATCCTGCCATCAGGCGGTCCCACAGTCGGCCTGAGTTCCAAAGTCTTGGTCCGGCGTCGGTTGCTGTCGCTTCTTCCCTGACATCCGTGCGCCGGGGGTATATAAGAGGCATCCAATGCCATTTTCTTCAGTCTTTCTTGCCGTGCGGTGCCCAAAGCAGAAGCAGTTCGCAAGTGCCGGTCGGCCGACACCTGAGATTTTCGATTCGAATTTCAGTCCGAAGACTTCAATAAAGCTAAGTACCCCATTGGGGAACCTTTTCTTGCCTCAGTCCGATGTCAGAAAAAGTTAACAATTGCATTTCTTGTGGGAAGCAAATACCTCATAAGGACTTCCATTCTTATTGTATTCCTTGCCTAGGCCCAGACCACGACGTCACAGGTTGTCGGTTTTCTGCTAGGTTTAATAAACGAACTATCAAACGCCGTTTTGACTTCGCACGACATTACTTTGGTAGGAAATTTAATTATATCATGCCGTCGGAGCAGCCGATGACCGGCATGCATAAAAAATGCAAGGATAAGGACAGGCAGCCTAGGAACAAGCCAGTCTCCGAAGCCTCTGCTGGGCCTGTCACTGGTTCTCCGGTTTTCAGTGAGGTGCCTACGCAGCCCTGATGACCGCAGAATTGGAACCCCAGACAGCTGCGGATTCTCAAGCGGAGTGTACTAGGCCGACGCAGCCATCTTCATTAGGCCCTTCCGACACCGGAGCAGGAGACTACCCTGGTGCAGTGGAAACACCTTCAGTTGCAGAAGGTGTCTTCAGACCAACTACACTCACCATTAAATCTTATGCTAAGCTTAAAACTCATTTAAAACCAAAAAAGACTGTACATCAGTCTACAGTTCAAGGCCCCATGCCTAAGAAACAGATGCTTAAGATGGCTGAAGATTTGATTACCCTAATCAGGGGTTCCCGTCCCCCTCCAGATAAAAGACCAAGACAAGAGGAGGATTATGCTTCCTCTGACCAGGTTTCAATTTCCTCAGATTCTTCTGAGGAACAGGATTACACTTCCCCCTTATGAAGACTGATGCTGAAGACTCTATTCCCTCAGCATCTCCCCCTGAAGACTACTCGTTTGGGGAAACTTTGCATATCATGAGGGAACATTTCCACTGGGAAGGCCAGGACTACTCTGATTCTAAGAAAAGGCTCCGAGAGTTCCTTTTACTACCCCAGCACAAACCACTTGCTATCCCTCCAGTTTTAGATATTGTGGATGATGTTTACTTGGAGTCTAGTCTAAATCCAGACTCTCTACCTCTTGCTCCAGCCAAACCAGACAGATACTACAGAGTACCCGACTCTCACAAATTCCTTTATAAAAGCCCTGTGGCTGACCCAGAAACAATTTCCCAGGGTCCCAAGGGGGCTAAAGCTTCTATGGCTAAAAATCCTGTGCCCTCTGAATGGGATTCCAGAGCCCTAGATAGATGGGGAAAGAAAATATACATCTCAGCAACTCTGGATATGAGAGCATTAAATTGTCAGTTTCACATGCTGAAATATCAGCAATTCCTAATGTCTCAAAACAAAAAATGAGCACACATACTGAACAGTCTGAATTCAAGGAAATGCAGGATCTGTTGCATGCAGCTGAACAGGTGGGCAAACATACTTTACAATGTGGATTTGATTCATTGGAAGCTTCCTGTAGAGCAGCTGTTACTGGGTCTGTCATACGTAGACATGCTTGGTTAAAAGAATAAACCCTACCTGATCATGTTAAAGCAAAATTGTTGGATGCACCTTTACAGCAGTATGTATTTGGTGTCAAAGCAGAAGAGGTTTTAAAGAAAATGGAGGATAGGGCAAAGTCTGCGGACGGTCAAGGATTTTTTACAGGTACAACCCCCTCGTTTCAGCAGAAATTGGCCGACCAAAAACTGGTCCTTTCCAGCTTCTGACAGATCACAGAGGGGCAAATACAGATGCCCAAGGGGCAGAGGTCAGTCACAAGGCCCTTACAAACCTCGCCAATGGGGTACTGCTACCCAGAAAGGAGGAGAAGACAGGCCCCAAGCTAGCAGGAGACAAACACAATGACTCAATCCTCAAACTACCAAGCAAATCTCTCCTGACAGCTCCCTTGGGAGGAAAATTAGCATTTTTTGCAGACAACTGGCACATCATCACAAAAGACAAATGGGTCCTAAACATTGTCTTACAAGGATACAGATTCCACTTTCATACCTTGCCAAGGATAAAAGGAATGCCAAACCTGCCACCAAATCAATGGGCAGAGGCACAAAAACAAATTACAGCTCTCATGGACATGAGAGCCATTCAACAGGTACCTACACAGGAGCAAGGACAAGGATTTTACTCAAGACTCTTTCTAGTCCCAAGAAAAGACAAAGCATGGAGACCCATTCTGGATCTTTCAATTCTGAACACCTATCTGCAAGTACCAAAATTCAAGATGCTAACACTACAGCAGCTTCTTCCCATGCTGGGCAAGAATGCTGGGCTACTAATGTTGGACCTCAAGGAGGCATACCTGCATGTCCCTATTAGACAAAATTGCAGAAGATACCTCCGCTTCATTGCAGGTACAACGCATTATCAATTCTCTGCACTGCCCTTTGGCTTATCTACTGCGCCCAGGGTCTTCACAAAATGCCTGGCACCAGTAATTGCATACTGCAGACAAAAAGGAATTCAAATATACCCATACCTGGACGACTGCCTTATTCAAGCAGAAAGCAAGGACATTCTTTTAAAACATCTGGCATTTGTCAAACACCTAATTTGCCTAGGGTACACAGTAAACGAAAAGAAATCAAAACTAGTGCCCTCACAAAACATAATATTCCTGGGTGCCAGCTTGAATACAACGGCCCAGATGGCTTATCTCACACCAGACAAGCAACAACAGCTGACTCAATATTTCAAAATAATGGCAACAAAGACCCAACTCCCTGCAAGAAAAATTCTGCAGGCCTTGGGATTCATGGCATTTTGCATACTACTAATACCATTGCAAAACTGCATATGAGGAAATTACAATGGTACCTGAAAAGCGTATGGACTCAGCACAGCCACAGCTTGGAAACAATGATACCACTCATTCCCTGCCTTCAACAGGAGTTTCTATGGTGGGCACAGGCATGTCACCTCAACAAGGGTCAGGCTTTCACCTTACCCACAGCCAGGCAAACTATGACAACAAATGCATCGGACTATGCCTGGGGAGCACACATGGCAGGATACTGCATTTGGGGCAAATGGACTACAGATCAAGGGCATCTGCATATCAATCAAAAAGAAATGCTAGCAGTATAGAATGCCCTAACAGCTTTCAAGGACCTCTTACACCCAGGACAACTAATAATAAAGACGGACAATACCACAGTAATGTGGTACATAAGCAAGAGGGCACACATTCCTACCCTCTAAGCAGGCAAGCAATGATCTTGTGGAACACAGCACTGTCTTACCAGGTTTAATTACAAGCACAATTCCTGCCAGGAAAGAAAAACACATTGGCAGACGACCTAAGCAGAACATCATGTATCCACACGAGTGGAAACTAGATCTACCAGTATTTGCAATGATAGCTCAAAAATGGGGACGCCCAGACATAGATCTGTTTGCCAGCCCCCAAAACTACCAACTTCAAAAATTTTGCCCAAGGACATTCCATCCACAAGCTTGGAAAGTGGACGCCCTCTCATTCAGTTGGAAAACGTGAACAAGTGTATGCCTTTCCTCCACTGCCTCTTCTAGCAGAAGTACTGCTGAAAGTCAGATTAGAGAGGCCACAAATGATACTCATTGCACCAGACTGGCCACGCCAGCATTGGTATCCAATTCTAAGGAACATGGGCCACGGCCCACCATGGATTTTACCACAAATTCCTCACCTGCTCACCCAGCGAGACAATCAGATTCTACACAGCCAGCTCAAAACTTTAAACCTGGCTGCATGGCAAATTACCTAAACAACCAACACCTCTATCCAAAGCTGTTATGGATGTCATTCTGGAGGCCAGGAGGCCCAGTACCAGGAAAACCTATTCAGACAAATGGAAGAGAGTTTGCGCCTGGACACCCCCTTGATCCAAACATTCCTCAGATTCTACAATATTTAACTGAGATGTTGCACAAAGGACTTTCCTTTTCATCTATAAAGATCTCAACTTTGTTCTGGAAAAGCTTACACTGCCGCCCTTTGAACCAGATTTTTCAGCTGATTTAAAATTTCTTTCATGGAAAACTGCCCTGCTACTAGCAATAACCTCAGCTAGAAGAGTCTCAGAGCTACAGGCATGAATGGCAGTGGAGCCTTTCCTCATTTTTCATCAAGACAGTCTCTTTCTATGAACTAACCCGTCCTTTATGCCAAAGGTGGGTATCCAGTGTGGCCCTAAACCAAACCATTCATTTGCCCACCTTTTTCCCAAATCCCCAGAACAAAGGAGAAAGACTCCTGCACTCTTTGGACATTCACAGGCAATTACATTACTACTTGGATAAAACTAAGGCTTTCAGAAAATCTGACCAGCTCTTTGTAGCCTATGCTGCAGGATCACAAGGAAAAGCTGTCTCCAAACAGACCATTTCTAAATGGATAGGGTATTGCATACGTTTCTGCTACACGCATCATGGGAAACCTGTACCTGCTAACATTGGGTCCCACTCCATCAGGGCTACAGCTACATCAGTAGCCTTTCTCAGGGGAGTGCCAACTAAGGATATTCTGGAAGCTGCAACTTGGAGTTCAGTGCTCACCTTCAAACACTATCACTTACCTCTATATTCTAAGACTAGAGCTGGTTTTGCCACTGCAGTTTTGCAGGGCCTACTAGCTTCTTCTAACCCTGTTTAACTCCACCACCCATCCTTAGCTTTGGGATTCAACCCAAGTGTGATGACTGCAGCAGGGTAACACGATGAACATAGTACAGTTTTGTACCTACCATAAATGTAGATGTTCGAGTGTTCACCCTGCTGCAGTCCAGGTTACCCTCCCTCCATCCCCTCTGTACTAGCTGAACTTATGTATACCACTCTATCCTATACAACCTCTGTGGTGTATTTGCTTGTGCCTGAAGGTATTGTTTTATTTTTATATGGCTATATAGCCTACCTATTGGGGGCACCTGACATCTGGGGCAAGAAAAACTGAAGAAAATGGTGTTGGATGCCTCTTGTATACCCCTGGTGCAATGATGTCAGGGAAGAAGCGACAGCAGCCGACACCAGACCAAGACTTTGGAACTCTGGCTGACTGCGGGACCGCCTGACGGCAGGATAACCCAAGTGTGATGACTGCAGCAGGGTGAACACT
This sequence comes from Protopterus annectens, assembly GCF_019279795.1. Classification (NCBI taxonomy): domain Eukaryota; kingdom Metazoa; phylum Chordata; order Ceratodontiformes; family Protopteridae; genus Protopterus; species Protopterus annectens. The sequence goes on along the minus strand of NC_056725.1, from coordinate 1,378,076,929 downwards.
CGAACATCTACATTTATGGTAGGTACAAAACTGTACTTTTTGCTTTATCGGCCATTGTTTTGAGGTCCTTGATTTAGTTAGCTCACTTTACAAGACTGTAGAGGGATTTGACCAAGGAGCTCTCCAAATCTCTCTTGGAGGCAGTGTCTGTGGAGAACTATAAGAGGTCATACTCACAACTGCAGGGCACTTCAAATCCTACAGAAGCAAAGTTATGCATAAACAGAATTCTACTCCAGATCTCCAAATGTGCTTGGACAGTAATGTCTTGGATTTTAAGGTCTGTTTCATCATGTGCTGTGTTGTAAGTCACGTGTTTGTAGTCTGTGTACTTAGGTAGTGGTTCTGTTCTCACTACAGCCAACCATGTGCGTCTCAACTGAAGAGCATGAGGGTGTACCCTACAGTTACTTCTCCGATAGCCAGTGTTTATAAAGGTTCCTTACAAAGAAAATTCAGGGTCTTTAAAACCTGTCTTATGTGGATGGTTACAGGATGGTCTGACCCCATTAAAATGACAAGGCAAGAAAAAGTAAGACAATTTGACATAAAGAAAAAATTATACACAGCTTGTGCATCCACACAGCTACTGCGAAAATGTCAGATTACCTCAAAAAAGAAGTCTTTTTAAAAAAATTGGAATTTGAAATACATATATTAATTTAAAATGTTTACAATGTTAATGACTTTAAAGTTGTTAGAAACTTAGTTTGATTATATTTACTTATTAAATGTTAAATTAACATTTACATATAAAAAGTTAATATGTTAAATTGCTATTAAAAAATCATGATTGAAATACTAAGCAATAACATATATAATTGGGGTCAAATCATCCCCAGGGTCAAACTGTCCACTAACGATTCCCATAGACAATATATGTAAATTTAAACATGAAAGTGTATGCAGCTTCATTAGGGTCAAATCGTCCTTCCATGTGGACATACTGAAATAATTGTCACTTTACTGTGTGTCATACAGACTGCTTAGAGGCAGCCTGTGCCTTGCATATAGAACAATCTCTGACCCAGTTTTAATGGAAATGCTGCACATTCGCAAGTCAAATGTCACATGGGTCACTAGCTCAAAGGACCTTAACCTGGTGTGTGACATCAGCAAAACTTGCTGGAGAGAGATTAGTCTAACGGAGGTTGCCCCACCTTTGGAACAAGCTTTTTATTCATGTTAAACAAAGCCCCTTCTTTGTCCTATTCATGCCCAATTTGGACAATTGGTTGGGTAACCAGAAATTAAGTCCAGGGGTTCCAAATGTGTCCCTCTTGGACAGGGGCAAGTTGTCGCTAATTTTAGTGTGTGCTTGAACCAGACACCCTTGGGAACACAGGTTGAACTAGGCTAGGCTTGTAACCTCCTATGATCCAGTGTTTTATCTCCTATGCCCCTGCTCCACAGGTTAGCTCAAATGTTAGTGAAGAGCCCAGAACTTATCTAATTTCCCCCCTTTTTGGCCCATATAACACTTGTTCTTCCATCTGATTCATATGTCAAAGGTGTGAGTACCCTTACTGTTGCCTCAGAAAGTGAATCCTAATGCATTTTATGGGATTCCCTAATATATCCCAAACTGTCCATTCTGCAACTTGGAGGACATGACCTGTTTACTCTTTGGCTGCATTTTTCTGAGAATATGCTAAAATCACAAGGGAGTCTAGAAAGCAAATGAGGAAAGCTGTACCTAGCTTTAATGGAGGCTATCCATACTAATGTCAAAGGGGGAACCAGCAGTCTTAGCAAGCTGATGTCAGTGTTTCCACGGCCTGTCTGAGCTATTTCTTTCAGGTTTAGCTTGTGCATATTTCTTATCTATTTTCTGATTTGTCTATAGACCCCCCCAACACTCAAATGCTCAAAACCTCCTGCTAAGCATTTTTAAGTGTGGAGTTCAGCTGGGTTTTTGAGGCCTACACTTTCTGATGAAAAAAAATAAATTTACCAGCTGCTTTGGAGCTATTAAAATGCCCTTACTTAGGAAATAGTTTTCCTAAGAGCTGTCATCTCTGCTAGGAAAGTCTCAGAACTACAAATGTCACATGCAAGGAGCCTTTTGCTCTTTTTTTTTTTTTGCAGCTTCTTAGGGTGATCTTGCTTTATGCCAGAAGTCATTACAAAATCAGCACTGAACCAGACTATTCAGATTCCAGTTGTCTTCATTAATTCTCAAAGCAAGTGATGAAAAATCTTGTACTCCCCAGATGTGCATATATATTTTAGATGCAACCCAGACAGAACTAAAGTGGTCAGAAAATTGTACAGGTCTCTGTCTCTTGCAGAAAACAGTATTACTAGTGACCAAAACAAATGGATGTTCTTCGTGTTTCACTGTTGCAGTCATTACATTTGGGTAATCTGCTGGCAGTTTGCCCTCAGTTGGCCTGATTAATAAAGTCTTGGGTCCTGCATCAGTTGCTGTCCCTTCTTCCATGACGTCAGGTCTTCAGGGGTATAAAACATGCAGCCGATGCCATTACATCAGTCTTTCTTGCCGCGCGGTGCCCGAAGCAGTAGTAGTTCACAAGTGCTGGTCGGCAAACTCCTGAAATTTTCATTTTCGAGTTTCAGGACCGAAGTCTTCAACTAAAAAGCCAAGTACCCCATTGGGGAAACTTTTTCTTGCTCCATACCAATGTCAGTAAAAGTCAATAATTGCATTACTTGTGGGAAGCAAATACCTCATAAGGTTTTTCACTTGTACTGTATTCCTTGCCTAGGCCCTGACCACAACATGCCTTGTCGGTTTTGTGCTAAATTTAATCAACATACTATTAAACAGCGGTATATTTTTGCTTCTAAATATTTTGGGTCATGCTTTAATTATCCAGAAATGTCAGTTAGCAATCAGACTACTGGAATATCTAAAAAACGCAAAGAAAAAGACAGACCGTCAAGGTCCAAAACTGACTATGCTTCTCCTAAGCCAGTCACCAGTTCACCAGTACTCAGTGAGGCGCTTTTGCAGCCCCTGATATCCGCTGCTTCTGATTCGCAGGCCACTACTGAGACCCATTCGGAGTCTGGTATGTTGCAAGATGCTTCAATTATGGAACCCGTGGATGTCTCTACCTTAGATGGGTCCGGAGCAGCTGTGCAGGCACCAGCTTCTGAGGGTGTTTTCAGGCCTACAGATTTGTGTATTAGACAGACACCATCTTCAAAGCTAAGACCAAAATCTAAATCTGTCTAAAAAAACTACGCCTGGGCCACAAGTGCAGGCCCCTATGCCTAAAAAACAAATTATCAAAATGGCTGAAGATTTAATTACTCTGATCAGGGGTAGCCAACCCCCCCCCCCCTTCTAAGAGGCCTAGGCAAGACATTGGTTATGAATCTTCTGAACAGGATTCTATTTCTTCTGACTCTTCTAATGAACAGGATTTGTCTATACCTACTTATGAGGACTCTGATGCAGAAGATTCCATTCCTTCTGCTTCTCCCTGAGGATTTTTCTTTTGGGGAAAATTTGCATACCTTACGGAAACATTTCCACTGGGAAAGTCAGGGTTTCTCTTAATCTAAAAAGAGACTTAGGGATTTTCTTCTTCCTCAGTATAGGCCTTTGGCTATACCTCCTGTCCTAGACATTGTTGTTGATGTTTTTTCAGACTCCAGTATGGCTCCTGATTCTCTGGCTCCGCTTCTTGTAAGCCAGACAGATACTACAGAGTTCCTGACTCCCACAAATTCCTTTTCAAAAATCCTATTGCAGATCCCGAAACCATTTCTCAGGGTCCCAAGGGCATTAAGGCCTATATTGCTAAAAACCCTACTCCTTCTGATAGAGATTCCAGGGCGCTGGATAGATAGGGTAAGAAGGTTTACACTTCTGCAACCTTGGCAATCGGGGCTTTAAACTGTCAATTTCATATGCTTAAATACCAGCAGCATGTCATGGGACTGCTTAAACAGAAAATTGTTAATTTCTGACTGTGTGGAAAATAAAGATTTACAGGATTTATTGCATTCAGCTGAACAAGTTGGAAAACATACTTTGCAATGTGGTTTTGATTCTTTGGATGCCTCTTGCAGGGCTGCTGTAACTGGCTCTGTGCTAAGAAGGCATGCTTGGCTCAAAGAGCAAACTCTGCCTGATCATGTTAAAGCAAAATTGTTGGATGCTGCTTTACAACAGGACCGTGTCTTTGGTAATCAGGCTGAAGAAGTTTTAAAAAAGATGGAAGATAAAGCTAAATCTATGCAATCTGTGAAAGATTTCTTACAAGTGCAACCTCCAAGATTTAGTAGGCACTGGCCTACTAAGAATTGGTCCTTTCCAGTTCCTTCGAGAGCCACACAGATCAAACCCAGACATTCCAAAGGCTCCAGGTTTCAGTCACAAGGGACTTTTAGAACAAAACAATGAGGTGCCTCCTCCTCCAAATCTGGAAACAACAAGGCACCTCCCTATGGTAAGCAGTCTCCATGACTTCCCTCTACACTTACCAAGCACTTACCTTTCAGCCGCCCCTTTGGGGGGAAAACTGGCACTTCATGTAAGAAACTGGCAACTTATAACCCTGGACAAATGGGTTTTGAATATAGTATCCCAGGGATACAGATTTCATTTCCACACGTTGCCAATCACAAACGGATGGCCAGACCTGCCCCCAAATCAGTGGGCAGAGGCCCAGAAACAAGTACTGTCTCTCATGAACATGGGAGCTATTCAACCAGTCCCAGAAGAGGAAAAGATGCAAGGTTTCTATTCAAGACTTTTCCTGGTACCCAGAAAAGACAAATCATGGTGTCCAATTCTGGACTTATATACTCTAAACAGATTTCTGGGCATTCCAAAATTCAAGATGCTGACTCTTCAACCGTTACTTCCTATGCTAGGCAAAGATGCTTGGTTGGTAACTCTAGACTTAAGAGGCTTACCTGTATATCCCAATCATGGAATCGTGCAGACGATGCCTCCACTTCAAAGCAGGCTTTTTACATTACCAGTTCTCTGCACTACCGTTTGGCTTATCTACTGCACCCAGGGTCTTCACAAAGTGCCTGGCTCCAGTAATTGCATTTTGCAAACAAATATTCAAATATATCCATACCTGGACGGTTGTCTTATTCAGGCAGAAAACAGGGACATTCTTCTAAAACATCTGGCGTTTGTATAAAAAAAAAAAAAAAGGGTTCTAACTTGTCTAGGGTACACCATAAATGGAAAGAAATCACATCTGGTACCCTCTCAAAAGATTACATTCCTGGGTGCAAGCTTGAATACAACTGCCCAGATGGCTTACCTTACGCCAGAAAAGCAAATTCATTTGGTGACGGACTTCAAACAGGTGGCCACAAAAACTCTGCTGTCTGCAAGACAAATTCTGCAAGCCTTGGGGTTCATGGCCTCCTGCATTCTTCTAATTCCATATGCAAGACTGCAGATGAGGAAACTTCAGTGGTACTTAGAGTTTATGGAGTCAACATTGTCACAGCCTGGAAACAATGATTCCTGTCATACCTTGCCTGCAATTAGAGTTCCTATGGTGGGCAAAGGCCTGCCACCAAAGCAAGGGACTACCATTCACTCCACCCCCTGCCACCCAAACCCTAACTACAGATGCATCAAGACTATGCTTGGGGGGGGGGCTCATCTGGTAGGGAAGTGTATTCAGGGCAAATGGAGCCCAAATCAAATGCACCTTCATATCAATCAAAAAGAGATGCTAGCTGTACAGAATGCACTGACAGTCTTCGAGGACTACCTTCATCTAGGACAACTAATGATAAAGACAGACAACACCACAGCTATGTGGTACATAAACAAGCAGGGGGGGGGGGGGTTCACACTCCTATCCCCTTTGCAGACTAGCCATGGCATTGTGGAAGACAGCCTTGACCTATCAAATTCAACTACAAGCTTAATTCCTGCCAGGAAAGCTGAATACTCTGGCAGACTAAGTAGAAGTCTCATGGACCCACACAAATGGAAACTGGAACCACGGATTTTCAACATGTTGGCATGTAAATGGGGGAGTCCAGACATAGTTCTGGGGTGAGGCAAAAATATGTATCAGTTGGACAAATTCTGCACAAGAACTCATCACAAAAAAACCTGGAAAGTGGATGCTCTATCATTCAGCTGGAAAAACCTATGAGTCTATGCCTTCCCCCCTCTGCCTCTGCTCTCCAAAGTTCTACTAAAAGTCAAACAGAACAAACCAAAAATGATTTTGATTGCTCCAGACTGGTCTCGCCAACACTGGTACCCAGTCCTGCACAATGTGTCACACCTTCCACTGTGACACCTGCCTCAGACACCTTACTTACTGTCTCAGCAGAACAACAAAATTCTGCACACTCTGCAACAAACTTTGAATCTTGCAGCGTGGCTAATCACCTAAATTCACCCTTGGCATCCCTCAGCAAACCTGTGATGAATGTAATTTTGGAGGCAAGAAGGCCTAGTACTAGAAAATCTTATGCTGACAAATGGAAAAGATTCTGTGCCTGGAATCAATCACAAGGGATAAGCACAACAGTGCCCAATATTCCTCAGATTTTACAATATTTAACTGAGATGCTTCACAAGGGCCTGTCATTTTCTTCCATAAAAATCCATGCCTCAGCCATTTCAGCTCATTACAATACAGAACCCTCCCCTCTTCTCTCATTCTCTGCTAAAGCAGCATCTCAGAGGGGCCAAAAACGTAAGACCATCCAGGGGAGCTCCAACCCCTGCCTGGGACCTCAATTTTGTATTGGAAAAACTCACTCTCCCTCCTTTCGAGCCAGCTGCTACTGCAGACTTAAAAATTCTCTCCTGGAAAACAGCTTTTCTTTTAGCAATCACTTCAGCTAGAAGGATTTCCGAATGACAGGCTCTCTTATGGCAGTGGACCCTTTCTTTATTTTTCATGTGGACAGGGTGTCTCAAGATCAGTCCATCTTTCATGCCTAAGGTGGTATCCAGCGTGGCTCTTAATCAGACCATTCATTTGGCAACTTTCTTTCCCAATCCACAGAACAAGGGGGAACGTATTCTGCATTCATTAGATGTACACAGACAACTTAGATATTACTTGAGGACAAAATCTCAAAGAAAATCTGAACAACTACTGGTGGCATTTGCTGCAGGGGCAGAGGGAAAGGCTATTTCAAAGCAGACTATTTCCAAATGGATAAGCCATTGTATTCATTTCTGCTATATGCACCATGGTAAAACTATCCCTCAGGGGATCAGATCTCATTCCACCAGGGCTGCATCTACTTCTACAGCCTTTCTCAGAGGTGTTCCTACCAGAGATATTCTAGAAGCTGCTATCTGGAGCTCAGTTCATACATTCACCAAACATTACCATTTACCTTTCTTTAAATCCAGAGCTGGCTTTGCCTCTGCTGTCCTGCAGGGCCTTTTAGCTGGTCCTAATGCCGTATAAACCCATCCTCCCAACCATAGCTTTGGGAATCTACCCAAATGTAATGACTGCAACAGTGAAACACGAAGAACATACTACAGTTGTGTACACTTACCATAAATGTAGATGTTAAGAGTGTATTCACTGTTGCAGTCCTGGTTACCCTCCCTCCAGCCCCCTGTTTTTTCTCTTACGATATCTCTTCTTTCCTTTACTATGCTTAAAAGCCTTTTTGGTGTATTTGCTTTTGTTTGGAGGTATATTTTTGTGTTTTTAATTACTTAAATATATGGCTCACCATTTGGGGGACACCTGACATCTGTGGCAAGAAAAACTGATGTAATGGCATCGGCTGCATGTTTTATACCCCTGACATCATGGAAGAAGGGAAAGCAACTGATGCAGGACCCAATACTTTGTTAATCAGGCCAACTAAGGGTAACTTGCCAGCAGATTACCCAAATGTAATGACTGCAACAGTGAATACACTCAACATCTACATTTATGGTAAGTGCACACAACTGTACTTTTCAAAGTGGCTAGCACATATTACTTTTGCCATAAAACACATAGCAGGACCTGCATGGAAGTTGGACCCCATTTTGCAAGAGATACTGCAAAAGTGGCATAGGACATCAGCAGTATTCTTCACCATGGATATTTCATGTCAAGGATAGTCTTAACATCCAGCCAGTATACCAAAGCCTTTAGATCTTGTATGCTCCATATGTCTCACACGCTCCCTGTTCAGGATGTAGAGCATAAAGGTGACAAATGGACGTAGTTACACAGACCACCTTTGCTGCCAGTCTGAATGTCATCATTGCTCGTTGGTCTGAATACCTTATGCTGTGCTAAATACCTAGCTGTCAGATACAGTTAGGTTATTTTTTTTCTTTCTATTTTGTTCATCCAGAGTTTGTCTTCCAAGAAGGGACAATGTCAGTGTGGGAGGCAGATTCTCTACAAGGATCATTTTGAACAGTGTCTTTTTGTCATCTGGGTGCTTCCTATGACCATACTACCTGTAACATTTGCATAGTTTGTGCCCAAGATGCTTAGAAGGAGATTGTCTTCTCTGGCCATTTATCTTGGGAACCAAAGACTTAAAGAACAAGCCCAGGGTGGTATGGCAGAATCATCAAACCCCAAGATTCCATTAAGTAAGAAGAAGGCCAAGAAATTTTAATCTGATTCTTTGGCTGTCCAGCCTCCATCAGATGTTTCTCTAGAAGTGGGGGATAGCTCTGTAGGCCGTCAGGTGTCTACATTGTTTTCCTTTACAAGGCCGACATGGATCCTCTGAGTCTGCTGCTGTTAGGGCTGATGTCCCTACCAACAAAACACAGAATACCTAAGCATACTCCTGTAATGCCCTAAGGATGTTCAAAGGGAAGAGTAGTTTACTCAGGGCCTGTTTAATTCTTTAATAGCCCTGAAGCCTCCCCAATGGGTGTCTGTGCCTTCTCCCTCTTGGACCCCAACTCCTTCCAAACAGACTAGGGAACCTGATTCCTCAGATGAGGATTTGGAGTCTGATGATGGGTCCTTGTCTTAATCTTCCCATATGCCTTCTCCTTTAGTTTCTAATTCTGATAAAGAAGAGCATGTTAGTCCTTAGTCTCCTTTTGAGGACTTGTCTTTTGGAGACACTAGAGGTAGAATGATAGAATATTTAAGTGGGGTTATTCTCAAGTGTCTGATATCCAGAAAAGTTAGTGTGTGGTGCTTCAGGTGGATACTCCTAAACCTTCTGCAGTATCTCCTGTGTTGGCTGCTTTGTTAGACACCTTTATACCTGTTTCTAAGTCTCTTGAGTCTCAGCCTCCTAATCCAAAGAAACCTGACAGGATCTGTAAGGATCCTAAGGATCGTCAATTCTTATTTAAGTGCCCTTCTGCTGACCCTGTGGTGTCGTTCTCCTCTGACAGGCCTTCTGAACTTTTGCCCTCTTCCAAACTTTTACATTCAGTTAAGGGTAGTGGGGCAATGGGGAATTGGTAAGAAGGTTTCTACTGCTTCTGTTTTGGCATTTCAGGCCATCAATTACCTGATCCACTTGACCAGATATGCTCTGTCCTTGATTGCCCAGGCTTGTCAGGTTCTTTCTGATGTCCCTGATTCTGAAGCAAATTTTTCTACATACTTTATTTTGAGTTCTACATCTCAGGTGGCTTGTCACTCTAACTGTAGCTATGATGCTGCTGCTGATGCCTCTCCCAGAGTTGACTGCCTTTTGGTCTGTCATGAGGTGTTATTCTTTGCTTTACCTGCAGTCATTACCTGAAGACATTAAGGCCAAGTTGATGGATGCTCATTTGGATAATAAAAATCTCTTTGGGAATGCTGCTACCATTGTCTTTTTAAGAAAAAAAAAAGGTAAGGCTTTGCCGGACCTTAAACATATTTATCTGATGTAAATTTTCATTCATTCCTCAACATATGGGTTTGGATCTGATCCAACTCAGCTGCTTTTTTTTTTTTTTTTTTTTTTTACAGCGCATGGCTACTGCAAACTCTCGAGCTCCTCCCTTACCCATAATGCTGTAATCCCCATCCATACCTCAGATCTCGTTTGCTGCCTTCACGCATGAAAGTGGCTGCTGTCAGCTCTCAAGCATTTAGTTGCAAAAGTTTTCTCAGTGTTCTTTCTAGTATGTTTGTTTTATACTTCATAGCTTTAAATAGTCTCCCTTATCCCTACACATTTTTTCTGCATGTCTTGATACCATTGTTGGTAGTTTGTTTCCTCAATTATTCTTTATACCGTTATGTAATCCCTTCTACCAGTGTTGGTAGTTTTCCTTTTCTTCCTACTAAAAAAAAATAAAAACTACTACTACTTTATTCTTTGTTGTTTTAATAGTATAATGTCTGAAAAAACTTTGGGTTCAAAAAGTGTAGTGTGTGGGCACAAGATCCCTTTGTCTGATGCCCACAACATTTGTGCCTATTGTTAGGGACCTTCCCATTGAATGTTCCTTGTGAGATATGTAAGTCTTTTAATCCAAGGGCTTTAGTCAACAAAATTAAATTGATTTTGAAGGAACTTCTTCCTACTACTTTTTCAGAGTTACTGGTTGAAGCTCAATCCTCCAGGGCAGGCCAGAGAGAGTCAAGAAAATGACTTCCTGAACTGTCTGGATCTTCCAATGCTTCTTCGGATGCAAACAAGGAGCCTGCCCCAGAAGATTTTGAAATGGTCTGATCCAAAAAAACACTTTCATATCAGACTGCTTTGGTCAGAGTTTGCCTCATCAGATTTGTTTTTCTTGGAGCCAAAATAGCACCCCTGGACTTGAGCATCCTGTCTGGACCTGATCTCCCTCTTTAGCTTCTTTCCATTCTTCAAGGAGTCTTAGAGTGGCAGATGTGGATAGAACGATGAGGAAATTTCTCTCAGTACAGATACAGATGGGAGTTCTCCTAGATTCTACCGTTTTGGGTCTGGAGTCCGTCACCACTATTACCCCACCCAACTTGGCTCCTTTTCTGATCTGTCCTTCAGTTTTGGGGCCCTTGGATCCGAGCCTTCTGGGACTGTCTATTGGAGCCGAATATGGTTGTATCTTTGGATCAGATAGTTTGTTAGTGGACCAGATCCGAATGTGTAGGAGCTGGATGACTCTCTGACCTGAAGCTCCATTGTTGCCTCCAAGGTGCTAGAGTCTACTTCAAAGCTGTTGGAGCCTTCTCTGCCCCTTGGGGCTTCAACATTGGATAGCTTAGCTCTTGACTTGCCTCAGGTGGAATGCCTTCAGGTTAGAGGTAGCCGATGGTCTAGAAGCATGTCTTCTCGCCTCCGTTAGCTTCCTTTTCCCTAGTGCATTCTACCTATGGGGTAGTAGAGTATGCTGATGTTCATCGTGCATACAGCTGCAGTAATCACAGATGGGTTTTCAGCCGTCAGGCGGTCCCTCGGTCGGCTGAATTCCAAAGTCTTGGTCCGGCGTCGGTTGTCGCTTACTCTTCTGACGTCAGTGAGGCCAGAGTATATAAGACACAGCCGACGCCATGTTCTTCAGTCTTTTTTGCCGCGCGGTGCCCGAAGCAGAAGCAGTTCGCAAGTGCCGATCAGCCAGCTCCTGAATTATGAAAAAAATTGGAAACCGAAGTCTTCATTAAAGCTAAGTATCTCATTGGGGAAACTTTTCTTGCCTCAGACCGATGTCAGAAAAAGTTAATAATTGTATTTCTTGTGGGAAGCAAATACCGCATAAGGATTTCCATTCCCTTTGCATACCTTGTTTGGGCCCAGACCACGATGTCTCGGGCTGTCGCTTTTGCGCTACCTTCAATAAACGCACTATTAAGCGTCGGGCGGAGTTCGCCCAACACTACTTTGGTAAAGCTTTTGATTATAAAATGTCGTTGGATACTCCGACTACCGTTTTGTCCAAAAAACGCAAGGAAAAGGACCGACACGCGGTCCCCGCCGAAACAGGCTACACGTGGTCCGGTTCTCAGCGAGACACCTTTGCAGTCCCTGACTACCGACGACTCTCCTTTGACGGTGTCTTCTGTACCTGAGACCGCTGGGTCCTCGGCCCTTTCCCAGACTACTACCGAAGCCCCTGCTAATGTAGAGCCTACTAATGTGGACAGGTCCACCTCCACCCATGGTGTATTTAGGCCCTCATCTTCCTTTTCAATTAAGGCCTTTACTAAATCCAAAGCAGCCAGGCATCCCACGAGACCTGTTGCACAGGGCCCATCTTCAGGACCCATGCCTAAAAAACAGATGCTAAAAATGACTGAGGATTTAATTACTCTTATCAGAGGTTCTCATCCCCCTCCTGACAAGAGACCCAGAGTGGAGGAAGATTCTCCCTCTTCTGATCAGGGATCAATTTTATCAGAACATTCTGATGCAGAGGAACACTCTTACTCTCCTTTTGAGGATTCGGATGCAGAACAGTCCATTCCTTCGGTATCCCCTTCTGAGGATTTTTCCTTTGGGGAAACCTTACACACCTTGAGGGAACACTTCCATTGGGAAGGCCAAGACTTTTCAGATTCCAAGAAAAGACTTAGGGAATTTCTTTGGTTACCTCAACACAGACCTCTGGCTATACTCCCTGTTTTGGACATACTGGATGATGTCTATTCGGAGGCTTGTCTTAACCCTGATTCTCTGCCTCCTGCACCAGTTAAACCTGATAGGTATTACAGAGTACCCAGCTCTCACCAATTTCTCTTCAAAGGCCATAATGCTGACCCTGAAACCATTTCACAAGGCCCCAAGGGATTGAAGGCCTCCACTGCCAAGAATCCACTTCCTGCAGAAAGGGAATCCAGATCTTTAGAAAGGTGGGGTAAAAAGGTATATACCTCGGCCACCCTAGCCATGAGGGCCTTAAACTGTCAGTTTCATATGATTAAATATCAACAGTACCTGTTATCACAATTAAGGAACAAAATGTCTCAACCTGAACAACCAGATTTAAAAGAGTTACAGGATATGATGCATAGTGCGGAGCAAGTGGGTAAACACACCTTACAATGTGGTTATGATGCCCTAGAGGCTTCCAGTAGAGTGGCTGCTACAGGATCAGTCATTCGCAGACATGCCTGGCTTAGGGAAAAAAATTTGCCTGATCAGTGAAAGCTAAACTTCTTGATGCTCCTTTACAAAAGGATGTACTATTTGGTACTAATGCTGAGGAGATACTACAGAAAATGAAGAAAAAGCCAAATCTATGCAAACTGTCAAAGCTTTCTTACAGGTCCAACCACCACGTTTTAGCAGAAATTGGCCTTCAAAAAACTGGTCCTTTCCAGCCACTGACAAGCCCCAAAGAGGTAGATACAGACGCACAAGGGGCAGAGGGCAATCACAAGGATCATACAGAGGCAGACAATGGCAAACTCCAGCACCAAGAGGTGGTGAAGACAGTGCACAACAATACAGGAAGCAAACCCAAGGACTCCCTCATTTCCATGCCAAGCAAGTCTCAGCTGGCAGCACCTTTGGGAGGGAAACTAGCATTATTTGCAAGCAATTGGCATATTGTCACAACAGACAAATGGATACTGGACATTATAAACAGAGGCTACAAATTTCAATTTCACACACTTCCAAAAATGAGAGGCATGCCAAACCTGCCACAAAATCAAAGGGCAGAGGCACAACTGCAAATTTCAAAGCTCATAAACATGAGAGCTATTCAAAAGGTACCTACGCACCAACAAGGTCAAGGTTTTTATTCAAGACTTTTTCTGGTACCAAGGAAAGGAACCGACTGGAGACCCATTTTGGACTTTTCCATCCTAAACACATTTCTACTCGTACCAAAATTCAAGATGCTCACATTACAGCAACTTCTTCCAATGCTGGGCAAGGAGTTTTGGCTGGTAACATTGGACCTCAAGGAGGCATACCTGCATGTCCCAATCAGACAAAGCTGCAGAAGATACCTCAGATTTCTTGCAGGTTCAATCCACTATCAATTCTCTGCATTGCCCTTTGGCTTATCTACTGCGCCCAGAGTATTCACAAAGTGCCTGGCATCAGTGATTGCCTACTGCAGACTTCAAGGGATACAAATTTACCCTTATCTGGACGACTGCCTGATCCAAGCGGACAGCAAACGCATACTTCTGGAACATCTGGCATATGTGACATGGTTACTGCTTTCTCTGGGATATACAATCAACAAAGAGAAATCAAGGCTAACACCATCTCAGAAAATAACCTTCCTGGGTGCCAACTTGGACACAAACACCCAGATGGCATATCTTACGCCAGAAAAACAGGACAACTATCTCAGTACTTCAAAACACTAGCAAAAGTACCAGGCTTACTGCAAGGAAAATCCTGCAGGCTCTGGGATTCATGGCATCTTGCATTCTTCTAATCCCATGTGCAAAGCTGCATATGAGGAAACTTCAGTGGTACCTAAAAAATCTATGGTCTCAACACAGTCACAGTTTGGAAGCAATTATACCAATAATTCCATGTTTGCAAAAGGAATTTCTATGGTGGCCCCAAGCATGTCAAGTAAACACAGGCCTTCCATTCTGCAAGCCTCAAGCAAAACAAGTCATAACCACAGACGCCTCAGATTACGCCTGGGGGGCGCACATGAAGGACAGGTGCATTCAGGGCAGATGGTCCCAAAAGGAAAAGCACCTTCACATCAATCAAAAAGAAATGCTAGCAGTAATAAATGCAATTACAGCTTTCAAGGACTTCCTGCATCCAGGACAATTACTGATAAGAACAGACAACACCACAGTAATGTGGTACATAAACAAGGAGGAACACATTCATAGCCCTTGTGCAGACTAGCCATGACTCTTTGGAACTTGGCTCTGGAAAGACAAATCGAACTTCAAGCACAGTACTTGCCAGCAAGGGCGCCCGCAGGCAGGTGCAAGGGGGTGCACTTGCACCCCCCTGGAAATCGTCTGGCCGAGAAATTAATTTTACTTTAATTTAAAAAAAAAAAAAGTTTTTTTTTTTTTTTTTTTTTTTTTTTTTCAAAGAAAGGGCATTCCTTTTTAAGAACGCCTTTGCATCCCAGTTTTACGCACCGGAACCATAGGGCGAGGAGGAGGGAAGCACCCTCCCACTTTTACAGCTGCAAGACCTGACTCAATGTGCCGCACGCTACGTAATTTAAATTACAAAAGTGCGCGGGAAAAAAACGATCGGATCAGTTCCTGGTAGTGGTAGCCACACTGTCAACTCCCACAGGTCGGTAAGTAAGCTCCATTTCATTTAATTTCTGTATGCAGTTGCAGACTGAGCTATGCTCGTTGCCGTTTCATTTCCTTATGCAGAGCTGTGCTCCGTTTCATTTAAAGGATGTAAGCTTTCATTTCTAAAAGCAGGCACATTCTGGTGCCTGCCTTCCTACTGTGTTTTGATACTCTAAATAAGAATTCTATTACAGTACAAAATCATAAGCTCTGAATGACTTCCTGCCAACATTTGGCCAAATAGTCACCCTTTTCTGTCAATACAATTTGCTCAGATGTCCAAAGGAAAACTGGCAAAGGCTTAATAAGGAATAAACAGAAAAGTAAACTTCCATATGAATTAAGCAGGCTGTTTAATTTCATTATAAAGAGTTAGTTTTTGAATTTTAAATAACACAGCTGCCTGGTAAAACTTTCTTGATCAAAAGCTTAACCAGAAGGTTATAAATAACAACTATATGCCTGGAGGAGATAAATCATAACATACAATCCCTTCACTATTGTTGTGGTTATGCCATACTTTTTAATTAAATGTAGCAACCTGTTTTATTTTTTACATCTCAACTGCACAAATACCAGGTATATCTAAATGCATATTAAGTATTCATAAGACTCAGATGCTGAGTAGAATTGTTGGGAGGAATGGAATGCCATTTAGTAGTAAGTGTAGTTTTAAAGTGTTATTTTCCATAATTTCTGTAATAAAATAACTAAAGCAGTTACCTTAGTTCATATACTTTATGGCATAATTGTATTTATTACTGCTTGGTGTAACTCATTCTAAGCCTTTTGGTTTAAACACTTGGGCTTCGGACCAGTTAGTTGTTTTGCACTGAGAGGGTTTGTGGTCTGCACTGTTGTGGCAGAACAGGTAGCTTACATCCTTCTAGGTTGAGAACTGCTGATTGAGGGCTCAGTGTCTGTTATTCTAAAAGTGTATTAATTCTGGTTTAAGCACTTGGGCTTTCAAGCCAGTTATTTTACATTAAGAGGGTTCGTGGTCTGCACTCTTGTGGGAGGAGAGGCTGGACTCTGCCCTTCTGAGCTGGGAATTTCTGGTTAAAGGCTTATAGTGCATGCATATCTGAACTGTTTCTTACTGAAGTTGGTGCGCCTTGTTTGCTGTGGCATAGACTGGATTCGGGCCTGCTGGATCTAGCTTTGTTTGTGTAACTTGAGCACTAATCCAGACATTCTCTAAAGTATTCAATGGTATTTATTACTGCTTGGTTGTAACTTGATTAAAGTGTAGCTATCATTCAAGTCTTTTGGATTAAGCACTTGGGCTTCAGACCAGTTTTACATTAGGAAGGTTTGTGGCAAGCACTGTGGTGGCAGGACAGATAGCTTTCATCCTTCTAAGTTGGGAACTGCTGATTGAGAGCCCAGTGTCCAAGTGTATTAGTTCTGGTTTAGGCACTTGGGCTTCAGGCCAGTTATTTTACATTAAGAAGGTTCGTGGTCTGCACTCTTGTGGGAGAAGAGGCTGGACTCTGCCCTTCTGAGCTGGGAATTTTCTGGTTAAAGGTTTATAGTGCCTGAATATTTGAACTGTATCTTACTGAAATTGGTTCACCTTGTTTGCTCTAGCATAGACTAGATCCAGGCCTACTGAATCTAGCTTTGTTTATATGCTTGTTGTTTGTTTGCTTGTTATTTCCCTGGAAGCTAATTCCACCTAATACGCAACTTCTCAGCGCTTCTGTGGATCACTAGTGATATCTGCATTGCTTACTGTACTTCCTTGTTTCACTTGAAAGAAAGTTACTGTTTGTCGTTTTTGCATTTAGTTACTTGTAACACATTGCACTCAAGTTACCTGGCACTTGCTCACTAAAGCAATTATATAAGTCAGCACTAAAAATTAAAAGCACTACACCCTCACTCCCCACTGGCCCTTGTTTTCAATTAAGGATTTCCCAATATTATTCTAGCATGTCCAAAGGTCAGTTGTCAATCTCCTCTCCGGTCCAGCTGGTGAATCTGGGAATCTTGAGGCAATGTTATAACTGCCTCATGTACACAGACAACCCTCTCCTCCTCCCACATAACACAAATACTTGCAAGAGATGCAGCTATTTAGCCAAACTGGAGGCTGAGCTCTCTCAACTCAGGACTGGCAAGACCAGACAGGAGGAGAAGGCAACTACACACACCACAAAACCAGCCTCACATAATGCTACCACTCCACTGAATCAAACACATAAACACACAAAGACATACTCGGAGGCTCTGAGTAAAAATTTACCTAAACAGCAGAGGCCTCCAAAGCAGACACCCAAACAACTGCTACCTCAAGACACCCCACAAGCAACACATAAACCACAAAAGCAGTGTGCAAAGCAGTCACAGCCCTTAAGGCCAAATACAACACCAAACATACTTGTCATAGGTGACTCCATAGTCAGACACACTGACGTCCCACTCACCAGGCTGAACAAGGAGAGGGTCACAGTAAGCTGCCTATCGGGCGCTAGAATCCGCCACATAACACAAGCACTCGGGTCACTCCACGGCAAGTACAAATATGACACAGTCATTGTCCATGCTGGTGTGAACGACCTGAGACGTACCTCCCTGAACTACATGAAAAGAGACATAGAGGAGCTCTCTGATTATGTAGCCCAGGCAGGTATGACCCTAACCCTGAGCAGTATCCTTCCTTCACCAAGAATGATGCCACAATATAGAGACAAGATGATCAGCTTTAACAATTGGCTTAATGTCTGGTGTCATTCAAAGGGGATCCAGTGTCTGTCTGCCTGGGATGACATGCTTGACAAGCCACGCTGCTTCAAGGGACGGCTTGCACCTGTCACCCTGGGATTCCGGATATTGGCTAAGGCTCTTGCCACCCCATAGTGCCTTTTTAGGCAAGGCTCAAATTCTAAACCTACCACCCTAGAAAACAAAATGGGAAGAAATTGAGGGTAATGCTGCTCAATGCCAGAAGTCTAAATCTCAAAATGCACGCACTCGAGGCCCTTCTCAGTATGGAGAACATCGATGTCTGTGCTGTAACTGAAACCTGGTTCAAGGCTCCTGAGAGCACCCGGCACTATTAGGTTTTACCTCATATCATGCGTTCGGCCCCAAAACCCGGACCACTCCACAAAAGGAGGGTGTATCCATATTCATAAAGGATACTCACACCTCCAGGTTGGTGGCAACGCATGAAGCTGAAACCATCCAGGTGCAACTAACCATAGGCAAAACTGCTCTACAAATTGTAGCATGCTACAGGCCACCCTCTCAAACTCAGGAACCCCACACAGCCTTCCTGAAGACACTGGAGGGTATAAATGTATCTCCAAACACCATCATATTGGGTGACTTCAACTACCCGAATATAGACTGGGAACATTACTCAAGCCCTAACTTTCTAGCCCAACGGTTCCTGGAGTTCATAAATTCAAATGCCATGGAACAGCTAGTCACTGTTCCCACGAGAGGAGAAAATATACTAGATCTCATTGTCACAAACATGGGGACAAAATGCTCCACACGAAGTATATCCCTCATTGGTGAGATCTGATCATAAACTAATCTCACTGGAAATCCACATCCCGCCCCACCCCAAACAAAAAGACCATAGTGAAGAACTTCTCTAAAGCAAACTTCACACTACTCAAGACTGGTGTGGTATCCTTCAAGGCCCCTGAGTCAGAGGAAACCACAACCCAAGCTGCGGAAGCCCTTACAAATGCCTTCTATGAACACCTCCAGGACTGCATGGATCAGGCAATCCCAAATAAAACCAAGACTCTTTCCACAAAGGGCAAACGTCCAGTCTGGTGGACCCCAGCCATTAACAAACTTTACAATAAGAGGAGAAAGCTATTACATGATAGAACAAAATCCATAAAAGGGAAGTCACCCCTGATCATTATTAGTAAAAATACGAGCACTCATAAAATCAACTAAGGCCAATTTTGAGAGAAAAATTGCCATGGATTCAAAGGACAGTCATAAGGCCTTTTTCAGCTATGTTAGGAACCTGGGTGGAAACTCACAGATATGCTCAGAATTAGTCCAAAATGATACAAAATCACTGAACCCACAGACATTGCCAACATACTGGCAGACAGGTTCAGTGCAAACTTCACCCCTCTCCCCTAAAGGAGAGATAACTATCCCAGCCGAGTGTAGCCTCCCGGACATCTCAAATGCGCAGGTGAAAGCTGCTCTCTCTAAAGCTAAAACACAGCATCAATGGGACCGGATGGTGTCCCGGCTGTGTGCTACACGAGCTAAATGAGGAATTAAACCCCCACATAAGGCAGCTGTTTAATCTCAGCCTCACCACAGGATACGTGCCCAAGGAGTGGCGTCGGCAACTGTGGTCCCACTCCACAAAGGTGGCGCCTCACGGACCCTGGTAATTACGCCCCATAAGCTTAACAAGTCTAGTCTGCAAAGCTATGGAGAGGATCATAATGGAGCTCATAAACAAAGATATAGGGGACTTGCAGACATTGGACCCGACCCAGTTTGGCTTTGTCAAGGGAAGATCATGCCTTTTGAACTTGGTCGACTTCTTCGAAATAGTCACCAAGGCCATTGATGAGGGAAGGGCAGTCCATACAGCCTACCTTGACCTTGCAAAGGCTTTCGACACAATACCCCACTCGGGTATTGTAGAAAAACTTACCAGCTTAAATGTAAACCCATATGTCACAAGATGGGTTGCAAACTGGCTTAAGGACAGAACCCACAGGGTTAGAGTTGCTGGCGCTGTGTCAGACTCCAAGCCGGTCACAAGTGGTGTCCCACAGGGCTCGGTCCTTGTCCCCCTGTTGTTTGGCATCTACTTCTCAGAAGTACAGGCCAACATGGGAGGACTTTGGCTGACAAAGTTTGCAGATGACTGCAAACTGGGCCATAGTGGAAAGTGCATCGGACACGGATATCCTTCAGAAGGGACTCACGGAAACAGATAGCTGGTGCCAGAGCCATGGCCTGAAGTTAACGCCAAAAATGTATAGTCATACCCTTGGGAAAAACAAGGTAACCCCAAGCTACCATATAGGTGGCAATCCACTAAGCACAGAAGAGGTTATCAGGGACCTGGGGACCCAGGTTGACAGTGGCCTTTCTTTTGACACTCACATTGCTAAAGTGGTTAGAAAGACCTTCTACATTGCCCACCTGATCATGAAGGGATTCACATCCAGATCTAGTGAGGTCATTGTTCCCTGTACTCTTCACTTATCAGACCAATGATCGAGTACAATGCCCCATTCGGGATGTATCTCACCCGACATCTGCAGCAATTGGAGAGACCCCAAAAGTTCATCACCAAAAGGATAAAGGGACTCCAAAATCTGTCATATGCTGCCAGATTGAAGAAACTCCAGCTCTATTCAGTCGCATACCGTCTGCTCAGAGGTGACATGTGCCTGACATACAAGGCCATGTCCAACCCAGAATTAATGGACATGCTCCACCTCAAAAAATCCAAATCCACCAAAACCACTAGAGCAAGCGACTTAAACCTTAGCACGGATATAAATAGGACGTTCTGGAGGGATAGATTTATCACTCAGAGACTCCCTATGCTGTGGAATAAAATCCTGGTCCATGTGAGGCAGAGCACCTCTCTGACTCTGTTCAAGAGAAATCTAGACCTGTGGATGGGAGATCGTAGGTTTACCCCGGGAATCATCTCTGGGTCACTGCTGGACAGAGGCATAACAAACTAATGGGCACAGTATTTTTTCATATAAGGGGTGGCGTAAGCCACAATAATTTGGGCTAGGCTTATAAATGCCTTAGGGCAGATAGCCTAGTATAAACCTATGAACCTATGAACCTATAACTATCTGGCAAGCACAGGGCATTAATAATATGCTCATTTACTCAGTTGTAGTAATAAAATAAAATATATTTGTTATCAGAACTGTGTTGTCAGAGAACTTCCTAATTTGATTATTTTAAAAAAAATATGGTGGTCACAAATGTGTTTGCAATTGAAATAATCCCTAGTCTACAAAAGCATACCTTTATATTAGCCAGTCAGTATGACTTCACAGTTTCAGACACACCAGCAGGGAAGTCTGTTCTGTCTGTTTCCAAAGTGTATGCCAAAAAGTACAGAAATTGATGAAATATGACAGATTATAGCAGAGAAAAATAAATGTATTCAGAGTCAGTTTAAGAATAATTACTGAAACCTACACACACTACAAAAGAGCAGTCTTCCAATATCAAGTAGGTTGTAATAGAGATTAGTGTAATGTATTTGCAAGTAATAGAATATCTGTTGCGTACTGCAACAATTATGTTTCTCATTTCTCTTATATTAAGTGGACAAAGCTGTTTGTGATCTTTTGCATGTATTGTGAAATGGGTTTGCAAACCTTTGAATTTGCTGTGAAAGGCTGAGTTAGCACATTTTTCTGTGAGTATTAATTGTAGCATTTGTAATATGACAATACAGCTTTATAAATCACTATGCCTAAAATGAGATGTTTCATAAGACTGTCGGTTCTATTCCCACACAAGGTGCTTAGCTTCATTTAGTCTGGCAGTTAGCGTAGGAGATTAAAGCTAAGAGCTGGTGATAAACTGCTTCCTGTACTCTGTGGTTTGATTCCCTCAGCCTCTGATAAAGTTAATTTTATCAGATTCTAGCAATGTTCTTGGTTCATGACAGAAATATTTATAATCTGTTCCTATTTATTTTAGGCTTTGTCCAGATTTCTTGCACTAAGAGGTTGAGGTGTGTGTGAGAGAGAGTGAAATGCCCTAGTTAGAGTTAGCAGGTGGATTTTATTTTCAAGTGCATTTTCAAGGAATTGTGAGTTTTAAGGGAAGAGAAATTTACTGCTCCTCATGCTAAGCCTACTTAAAATGTGCAACTGTTTTGTTTAGAAAATGTGCATTTTCAAGGAATTGTGAGTTTTAAGGGAGGAGAAATTTACTGCTCCTCATGCTAAGCCTACTTAAAATGTGCAACTGTTTTGTTTAGAAAATGTGCATTTTCAAGGAATTGTGAGTTTTAAGGGAAGAGAAATTTACTGCTCCTCATGCTAAGCCTACTTAAAATGTGCAACTGTTTTGTTTAGAAAATGGTATCACTATTGTAGTATGGAATTTTTAAAGCAGCACAGCAGGTAGCATACTTGCATCTTGATACAGAAGGTTATAGGTTCTACTCCCACAACATGTAGATGTGTATTTTAAGGAGGTGGAGTGCTATAGTCCTGAGTATGTCCTCCTTTGGATGAGATGCTAATAACTATGAACCTGTTTTTCAGCTTGCCACCTATTCCTATTGCAATATACCAGCTTACCATTTTTAATATAATGTAGGCAATTTATTCTTCAAGGGCGGCAGGCATTGAATTTGTAGATTAAACACTGAAATATAAAGTTGTTTTCTAGCAACAACCTCTTCACTGGTTTCAGATCTCTTTAATGTGGAATTATTCAGATGACTTTTACTTCTGCAAAGATTCTGCATATCAATTGATACTGGTGGATTGTATGACAGAAGTTTGAGTAGAGTGGCCCTTTATGGTTGAAATGTTCTGAATTGGGCAGGTTATCATTATTGGTTCATATGATTTGTTTCATTGTTTAAAGGAAAAATGTTCAGAACTATAAATTTAAAACACGCTTCAACTAGTGGTGCTGTACTATACAAGGGATATAATTCAATTATTATATAGTATAATTAATACAGTCAGGAAGGTGAATCAAATAACTTTTCCATGGTTCTAAAAATGTGTGCAAGGAGCCTATGATTTGAAAACAGTCCAAAGGTAAACTTACCCTGCCACTGGCCAGATGCATTTTCTTTGAATGTGGGTTCCAATGTTTCAGTGAATGTGGGTTTCAAAGGTAGAGAAGTTTTAATGCTAAGTCTGTTTTCATTGTAGGACTATTGCTTTGTTTAGGTTTAGTAAATGTCTATCAGTGTTTGTGCTATAAAAGTTGTAAATGAAATCCAAATATCTGTAATCATTGTAGAAGTAAAGCATAAAACAGTATGCACACTGAGAGATTTGAACAGTGTCTATGACAAATGGGGAGAAATAGCCAAGCAATGGGACACTGGAATGGCTCTGTGGGTGGGGCTGAGTGGGTGGGGCAACATAGGGGGTGGGGCTGCATGGGCGGGGCTTGGGTTTGCACCCCCCTGCAAAAAATCCTGCGGGCTCCCTTGCTTGCCAGGACTGGAAAACACACTGGCAGACACTCTAAGCAGAAATATGACAGATCCACACGAATGGAAGTTACATCCTCAGGTGTTTACAGAAATAATCCAAGTGTGGTGGAGGCCAGACATAGATCTTTTTGCCTCCCACAGGAACCATCAATTGGAAAAATTTTGTTCAAGGACCTTTCATCCAAAGGCCTGGAGAGTGGACGCCCTTTCATTCAGTTGGACAGCATGGACAGTTTACGCATTCCCACCTCTGCCTCTTCTGCCCAAGGTGCTTTTGAAAGCAAGAACAGACAAACCGAGGATGATACTGATTGCTCCAGATTGGCCAAGGCAACACTGGTATCCACTCCTGAGGAGCCTAACACATACTCCTCCCTGGTCCCTGCCTCTAATGCCTCTTCTGCTGACTCAGCACAGCTACAAAACTCTTCACAGTCAGCTGAAAACACTCAACCTCGCTGCATGGAAAATTCCTTAACACCACAACAGACCCTACTCTCCAAGGAGGTGCAGGATGTCATTTTGGAGGCCAGAAGACCATCTACTAGAAAAGCTTACTCCATGAAATGGAAGCGGTTTTGCTCTTGGAATGAGAAAAGAGGCCAGGACCCTAGAAAACTGAACTTGCCTCAGGTATTACAGTATCTAGCTGAGCTGCTGAACAGTGGACTTTCATTTTCTTCCATAAAAATACATGCCTCAGCCATTTCTGCAGAATTCAACACGGATCCCCCTTTATTTTCTCACCCACTGTTACGACAGTTCCTCAGAGGGGCTAAGAATATAAGACCTTCCAGGAAGCAACCAATACCAGCCTGGGACCTTAATTACATACTAGAAAAATTAACATTGCCTCCCTTTGAACCAGCTGCCTCAACAGATTTGCAATATTTGTCCTGGAAAACAGCCTTCCTTCTGGCCATCACTTCAGCTCGTAGGGTTTCTGAACTACAGGCCCTCATGGCGGTGCAGCCCTTCCTCAACTTCCATCAGGACAGGGTTTCCCTTCGTACCAACCCATTTTTTATGCCAAAAGTGGTATCCAGGGTAGCCTTAAATCAAGCCATACACCTACCTACCTTTTATCCTAATCCTCAAAACAAAGGGGAAAGGCTGCTACACTCTTTAGACATCCATAGGCAGTTACGTTATTATTTGGACAGAACAAAGTCCTTCAGGAAATCAGAACAACTTTTTGTGTCCTATGCTGTAGGGGCTCAAGGGAAACCAGTTACAAAACAGACCATTTCCAAGTGGATTGGCCACTGCATACGGTTTTGTTATTCCTATCATGGGAAATATGTTCCTACAGGTATCAGATCTCACTCCACCAGGGTCACAGCCATCTCTACAGCCTTCCTCAGAGGTGTTCCTACTAAAGATATTTTGGAGGCAGCCACTTGGAGTTCTGTACATACCTTCACAAAACACTACCACCTGCCCTTATATTCCAGAACAAGAGCAGGCTTTGCCACTGCAGTTTTGCAGTGCATTCTGGCTCAACCCAGTTCCTCCTAGTACCTACCACCCTATGCATAGCTTTGGGACTCTACCCATCTGTGATTACTGCAGCTGTATGCACGATGAACATAGTACAGTTTTGTACCTACCATAAATGTAGATGTTAGAGTGCCAATACAGCTGCAGTACAGGTTTCCCTACCTCCTTCCCCACTTGGTAAAGGCATGGGGCCTACCAACCTCTTCATACTACCTGACTGGGTTATCCTGCTATGTTTTATTTGCTTGCTTACACTGATTTTGGATTACATTGCATTGCTTGTATATGTAGATAAGCATTATTTATGTATTGTCTTCCTTTTGGGGGCACCTGACATCTGGGGCAAGAAAGACTGAAGAACATGGCATTGGCTGTGTCTTATATACTCTGGCCTCACTGACGTCAGAAGAGTAAGCGACGACAACCGACGCCGGACCAAGACTTTGGAATTCGGCCGACCGAGGGACCGCCTGACGGCTGAAAACCCATCTGTGATTACTGCAGCTGTATTAGCACTCAAACATCTACATTTATGGTAGGTACAAAACTGTACTTTCTAGAATTCAAATAGTTCCACCCAGTTCCCCGATGTCTTTGTGCCATGAGCCTCATCACTACCCCACAGAGACAGCCAACCCAAAGTCTCCAGGCCACCAGACAGGGTATCCTTGTATCTTCCGATACTTCTCCAGATCATCCCCACCAAGGAAATCCCTAGGAAGAGAGTGTGCAAGAGGAAGCACTTAAACTCCCCTCAGGAGTGTTATGGAACAAGACCAGCTTATTAAAATGTATATTAATTTCAGTTTATTAATGATGATATAATATGATTGTTAAAAAGCAAATATAATTTGTATGCAGGGCTGGGAAAAATACAGTTTCATAAGTCATAGTATTGCTGTCTTTTTTTTTTAAACTGCATTATTTTAGTATGTAATAAGAGAGAATAGTACATGTTGCATGAAGTGAGGCATGTAGTTATTACAAAAAGGAATTTGTTAGCCTGACTCCTCCAGGCTAAGAGTGCATTGTTGCTAGAGCAGGTTTGAAACATCCAAGGTCAGAAACAAGACTCTTTGGGAGCAGGTGAGTCATGTATAGGAAGGTGTTCACATGAAGTCTAAGGCGAAAATCACGAGAGATGAGGACATTTGCAAAGTTTTCTATAGGGCACAATGTCATGAAATTGCATGAGCAGTTTGATAAAAAAAATGTATAAAATTACAGTTTTTGTATGTAAAGTGAGAATGCACCATCAAGAATTATGAAGACTAACTCCCAGTGCTGTAAGAATAAAATTTCTGTTTGCACATCCTGAAGTAGTGTTCCTGACTAGAGGCATGTAAGGTAAATTCTTAATGTTGTTTATGACTATAACAATTTGGTGCCATTCTCTGGATCTGAACTTTAGTATTCCTGCAGGGTAGTTTTGGAATAGGGCCCATTACAGATTGTCTGTGAATTCCCCACTGCGTTGTATGCAATAGTCAGAGACTCAGATGTGCAGCTATTCAGGGTGTGCAAACATACTAGCCTTGGCAGGGAAATTGTTTTGTAAGGGAAAAGGGTTGGTTTGTGTTTTTTTTCTTTCTCTTTTAGACAGTTTTAGCAAAATCCCCCCACTGTGTTTGTAGAATGGGTGCCTGACTGTGTTTGTGGACCGAGTGGTTGTAAGATATACAAGTAATAGTGGGAGGGTATAGGAAATGTATTTGCATGTTCAGTAAAGGACAAATTAACACAAGGAGGTACCTTGTGTCAAGGGTCGTACCCTCAGGATTGAAAGGTAAGTATGAGAGGTTTTTATTTTGTCAATGTATGAGAGAAAGAAAAGAAAAAGTTAAAAGCTAAGAATAAAGTTAAAACAAGTTCATGAGCCCCCTGCCTGATAGTGATGTAGACTGAAAAGTTAAAACAAGTTCATGAGCCCACTGCATGATTGGGACGTAGACTACATACTGTTAAATTCGTAAGCTTACTACATGATAGAACATAGAGGTATGAGGTGTTAAAATAAATTTATGAGCCCAAAAGCTCAAGGAGTGGTCAGTTCTGGACACAGTAGCATCTGCCCCGTTATCCCAACTGCAATGCTGGAGCTGTAACTTTTGAGCTCATGCAGGGATGAAAGCAAGGGGGAGCTGTGGGAAAAGGCTGATCAAAACCTCTCCTCTTGCTGTATGCTGACAGACTTCCTACCTTTCCCTCCCTGTATGATGTGTGGATTACTACAGTTATTTTCTGTCTTCAGAATTGCCAGGATCCAAGACTTGTAAGGTAAGCCTAACATTTTTATTACTGATTTTTAAAATAAGCAGGGAGCAAATATAAGCAAGCAAGATCAAATCCCTGAAAAGGGAACACCTGCATATTTTATGTATTTTAACTATGGGAAGGAAAGTTGTAAATATTTGCATGACTAGTTTCAACTTACTAAGAATTGTGCTGGTGGGGTATTTCCATTAAATGGAACTTAAATTGCTGACATTGAAAGGTATTTTGCAAGAAAAAAAAAAAGCAAAGTAAGTGGGGAACAAATTACAGCATTTTATTCTTGGTACAGTGGAGCACTTAAAAAGGTAAAGGACTCTGTATTAAGAGGGTTGCAGGATGTTAATAAGAAAATGTTGCAACAAGTTAGAGGTTAAAAGGCAGTACAGACCAGTAAAAAGGGATCCCTTTATCTTGTCTTAGGTTTGGAACAAACTGAGGATGGCCAAGAAGCTGAAACTTTTGAAGAGGATGATGATCCTTCAGTAGCTACTGCATCCCCACCCCCATATGCACCAGTATGGGTACCTCCTGTACAAGACTCTGTTGTTTCTCAGACTCCTACCTTTTGGTCTACTGTCCATTGGACACCCAGTTCACGTGATACTGGTACATCTCAGACTGGTTCCCCTGTTCAATCTTCATCTTTTGAACAGGCATCTGCAGTCGAGGGGGGTTCTTCCTATCCTTCTCAGATAGCTTCTACTTTTCCAACAGGGACATTAGTATTTGACACTCCTGTACAAAAGAAGAGAATACAACCTCTGGAGGGGATCTATTGGCACCTCTCAGGGAAATTTTGAGGGCTAACAATAGGGAACTTGTTCATTGCCCTTGGACCCCTGTTGATTTGCATACTATGTCTAAACAATTTCCAAATATTAAAGATCCATTAAAATTCAAAGAAGAATTAAAAACTAATGGAATGTTACAATCCTACTTTGACAGATTTAACTCAACTGCTGACGGTAGTTACTTCAGATAAAATAAGAAAGCAGTTACTGGAAATGGCTGAAATAACAGATTTCACTCTCATAGGAAATGCATTGATAAATAAACGAACAGCATTGTTAAACAAGATTACAGATGTGTGTCAAGTTAGGACTGACTGGTCTAAAATACAAGCATGTAAACAAAATAAAGGGGAAGCCCATGCAGATATTTAAATCGCCTTAAAACAGTATTTGCTAGACATTCAGGAATACCAAACCCAGAAGAGCAAGCTAAGCCAGCTATTGCAGCAGCCTTTGTGTAAGGTCTGCAAGCCCTGTACAAAATCAAATAAAGCAGGTACTCATAGACTGGCAAGGGAAGGACTTGGTCTTTATTAAGTGCTGCAAATCACTGTACAGAGTATCAGAAAAAAAATGAAGGATACTGAGGATAAGCTGTTAACTTTAAAAATCAGGCAGCTGAAAAATCCAAGAGGTCAAGGTAGAAGCAGGTGAAGGGGTAGAGGAATTGCTAGAGAATTTAGCAAAAGTGCTGGTCGAGGGGAACAAGATGCAGCTGTTTGGCAACAATGAGCTGGCAGTGCCCCTCCAGCTTCATTTAGCATCTTGCTTTAATTGTGGAGAAGCAGGACATTGAAGAGGGGAGTGCCCACACTGGCAAAAAGGAGTCCAAGACACTTGGACTGAGTGGCAACAAAATTATAATGCAGTTTTTCCTCCACCAGCACCTCCTCAGATTGGAAGGAGTCAAGAAGCTCCATACTGACTAGGTCAAAACAAATACAGAAGTGAATCTTAACCCTCTACTGCCAATAGATCAAAATGGACCCTACGTTAAGATGAAAATAAATTCA
Source organism: Protopterus annectens (assembly GCF_019279795.1). NCBI lineage: Eukaryota > Metazoa > Chordata > Ceratodontiformes > Protopteridae > Protopterus > Protopterus annectens. Next base: position 1,378,048,101 of record NC_056725.1, on the reverse strand, counting down.
AAGAAAACCCTATTTCTGGTGGACACTGGAGCTACAAGGTCAGTGCTAAAAATTACTTCAGATTGTCAAATACCAGTATCAAAAAATAAAGTATAAATACTACAGTTACGTATCCTGATTCACAGCCCATCCCTGTTTCTTTAGGTCCAATTGAAGAAAAGCATTCTTTTCTTCAGAGTACTACTGCACCAGTAAACCTACTAGGAAGAGATTTATGTAAACTGGGTTGTACTATATTGTACCTCAGAAGGGGTGGTATCTAAATGTTCCAACAGAATTGGAGGGTGAAGTATTGGCAGTTTTAGCAGAAGCTGAGGAACAGCCTGCTGGAAGCATACAGACAGATGGAGAGTTACTACACCAGGTACCTGCCAACTTGTGGGCTAAGCATGCAAATAAAGTAGGTATACTAAAAATCATCAAAACCAGTAAAAATAAAATTAAACCCATCAAAACCTCTCCCCAGAGTTCCACAATATCCACTAAAGCTAGAAGCAGAGCAGGAAATCAAACCTGTAAGTCAGTCTGTAATACACCAAGGAATAATACTAGCTAAAAGCCCTTGTAATACAATTTTTTCCAGTGAAAAAGCCAGGAAAGGATACTTATAGATTTGTACAAGACTTAAGGGCTGTAAATAATGCAGCACTACCTACTTTTCGTGTTCCAAATCCAGCAACAATACTGAGTTGCATACCACCTACAGCTAGTTACTTTTCTGTGATAGATTCAGCATTCTTTTCTATACCTATTCACCCTGACAGTCAGTTTCTGTTTGCTTTCACTTATCAGGAACAGCAATATACATGGAAACGGTTGCTAACAAGGATATACTGAATCTCCTTCATTGTTGTCTTTCGGCTTTTCCCGGTTAAGGGTCGCCACAGCGGAACTCCGGTCCGCTAATTATTGGCAGTTGATTTTTACGTGCCGAGTTGCCAGCTCTGATGCACAACCTTCAACGAAGGTACGCCCATTCACGCATTCCACACAGAAGACGCTCTAGCTGAGAATTGAACAGGACAACGTCTAACTGTGAGGCGACAACGCTACCGCAGCACCACCACAGCTTCATTATTTTCTCAAATTCTAAAAAAAGATTTGGGGAATGTGACATTTCCAGGTGGGTCCATGTTAGTACAATATGTAGCTGATTTACTAATAGCATCAAACTCCTTTCAGCAATGTCAGCAGGATACCTTGCATCTTCTGACTATCCTTGCAGAAAAGGGGCACAAAGTGTCTAGAGAAAAACTACAATTGTGGTCATCTCCGGTATGTTATCTTGGTCATTTAATATCCCAGGGTAGCAGGCAAGTGTTACCATCTCATATTGATGCAATATCTAAGTCCCCATGTCCAACTACTCAGAGACAGCTTAGGTCTTTCCTAAGTATGACAGGATACTGTAGACAGTGGATCCTTAACTATGCAGAAATTGCCAAACCTTTGACAAATCTTTTAAAGCAGGATACACCAGAGCCTCTCCTTTGGAATAGTGAAGAGAAAAATTCATTTTAGAACTTGAACCAAGCTTTAGCTACTGCCCTAGCTTTGGGGTTACCAGACTGTGATAAGACTTTTATTTTATTTTGTCATGAAAGAAATGGATTAGCACAAGGAGTACTTGCACAAAAACATGGGGACAGCTATCGTCCATTGGCTTATTATAGCACAGCACTTGATTCTGTTGGAAAAGGTTTTCCACCTTTTTTAAGGTCAGTTGCCACTGCTGCCATTCTAGTTAATCTGGCACAATCGTTGGTGCTTGGGTATGATCTCACAGTATCCTCTCTTTTGCTTAAAATAAAAACTCAACCACACGTCTTAACTAGATATGAACTTACACTTCTTTCTGATCCATCTATTTCTCTGATCTGCTGTCCTGTTCTAAATCCTGCATCTTTGTTGCCTACTGCTGAGGATGGTGAAGAGCATGATTGTATGTGTGTAACTATTTGCTCTCCCTAGGGAGGACTTAAAGGACACTCCTATATCCAATGCTGACATGCATGTGTTTCTAGATAGTTCCTGTGGAAGAAATCAAACAGGAAAATTGATCTCGGGAATAGCAGTCTGCACAGAGGAACAATATTGTTGCAACAAAGATTAGAGGGTGTTCACTCTGCTCAAATAGCTGAGCTAGTGGCTTTGCAAAAAGCCTGTGAGTTAGTCAAAGATAAGGTGGCCAATATTTTTACAGACAGCTGTTATGCTTTCATGGTGGTACATGACTTTGGGCAACTTTAGAGAGAGAGAGGGTTTTTAACCTCTTAAGGAAATCAAATGAAAAATTCAGGGTACATAAAATCATTGTTATAGATGCACTTTTGTTACCTAAAAAGCTGTCTAATCAAATGTGCACATCAAAAGCAGATAAACGTTGTTACAAAAGGTAACAACTTAGCAGACCAAGCTGCTAAACAAGCAGTAGTAAATTGTTGTAAACATCCTTGTATGCTGACAGCAACAAACTACAACAGTAATGATGATTGATTTTGCAAAATTGTCAACCTTTCAAGCTAAAGTATCACAGGGAGAAGTTCTGAGATGGCTCAAGGATGGATGTAGAAAATCCTCTGATTGCATATGCAACATCCGGATGGCTGACTGGTGGTGCCTGCCTCTTTGCTACCTTACCTAGTAAGGGCATATCATCTACCGGACCATACAGGTAAGAGAGCTTTATTTACTCAAATTACCCAAAGTTGGTATGCCCCTCATGTCTCCTGTTTGATACTTCAGTATGTACAAAATTGTAGTATTTGTTTGAAATTTAACATAAGCAAACGTGCCAACAGCAAATCTGCATGTTTACCTCCACCCTGGGGACCTTTTGTTAATATACAACTGGATTTCATCCAGATGCCTAAGACTAATAATTTACAATTTATTTTTGGTGGTACTGTGTATGTTCTCAGCATGGGTGGAAGCTTACCCATGTCGCAAAGCTGATGCAGTCACAGTTATTAAAAAAATATCTGGTTATATACCGAGATTCGGTATACCCAGCATTAACGGTGACCAGGGAACTCATTTTAATAATCTGTTTAGAGAGTTATATAAAGCTTTTAATACTAAGTTGGGTCTTCACTGTCCCAAGCATCCCCAGTCATCTGGATTAGTGGAAAGGGTAAACAGGACCCTTAAAAATAAAATTTCAAAGATTTGTTTTAAAACCAACTTAAAGTGGCCCAAAGCCCTTCCCTTAGCATTAATGAGTATGAGGGCCTCACTGAATGCCACCAGAAAATTGAGTCCATATAAGATATTAATGGGGAGGCTCATGGCCCTTCCAGCTACCCCTCCAGTGGAAAATTCCAATTTAACTGTCAGATGATACTATGATTTCTTATTGTAGGAGACTCCTCAAAATTTTTCAGCAATATCATCGAACAGTAAGAGCAGCATTACCAAAGCCTCCTGACCAACCCTGTCATCAACTACAACCGGGCAATTGGGTATATGTGAAAGCTTTTCAGTGGAAAAACTGCCCGAGCCCGAGCCTGAGGTGGAAGTGGCCCTTCCAGGTCCTGCTCGCTACTCTAACTGCAGTTCGCTGTGCAGAACTACCAACGTGGATCCATTCATCTCATTGCAAAAAGACTTGTCATGTAGGGACCCCCAGATGAATCATCGCAGCCAACAGAGGGAGATTGAGGTGTGACAGATAAATCATCTGCCCAGTGAGAAGGTCACCTTCAGTAGCAGTCCATGATGAATCCAGTGACAACAGGTACTTTTGCTTTGTTTCTGCTGCTGTTCCCTTCTATAAACTGGTAGAGAGAAATTTTCTTGCTGGTCCTTCGGCAATATGCTGGATATGTTCGCATATACCTCACCATTCCAAGGCAGGGGTTCCCATCCTTTCATCACAGGTGTCATTTAAAAAGGACCTTAATGACATCATCTTAACCTGGCATAATGCAACTAATTTTTCAAATGTTGTCTCTTCAACTTGCAACCACACAACATGGAGACACATGTTATGCCAGAAATGGGACTGTAACAGTAGGGAAAAGCAAATGTAATGACACCAGGCATAAAAGTTTGTTAGACTCTCTGCATTTAAGCTATGACTGGGGGCATGGCATGGGCATAAGTGACCATTACTACATCTGTGGTAATCATGCCTACCCCTGGTTGCCTACAGACTGGTCAGGATGTTGCTTTGTAGGTTATATTACTGCTGCTATTCAACATTTTGAGCACCCACCAGCAGGTAGACTGATAAATAAGTGAGCAATCCACTGGACTAAGCAAGTATTTTTAATCCTGGGTATGGGGTGCAAAGGCAGTGCTTGAAATCACCATACTTGCCCAAATTCTACAGGAGGTGGCCAACAAAACTTCACATCACATCAGAATGGCAAATCGAAAAATGACTGAAATGTGAACTGTGATGTTACAAAATCAAATGGCACTTGATATAATGCATACTGCAAAAGGGGATTTTGTGCCCTCATAGGGAGCCGTTGCTGTTCATATATTAGTGACTATCATAGTGAACAGGAAAAACTGACAAACTTCAAGGAACAAAGGGCCAAAGAGTTGGACAGCACATCCAAAATTGGACACTTTTTGGATGGTTAAGCAGTATTTTTGGTAACCTGGAAGCTAGCATAATCCAGGGTATTGCCATTGCACTTTTTGTTATATTTGTAATCATTTTAGCATTTTCTATTCTAAAGGCTGTGATTACAAGATGTTTAACCTCACCTGCACATGAAATGCCACTGCATGCACAAATCAATGATAGTTCCATTTTGACAAAAAATTATGACTACTGTAACGTTGAGGTGTATTTTATCAAGTTAAGAAAAATAAAAATATAATTATATGTATGGTATGACACTGATAGTGTCAGAGGGAGAAAACTGTTATGGTACAAGACCAACTTATTAAAATGTATATTAATTTCAGTTTATTAATGATGCTATAATATGATTGTTAAAAAGCAAATCTAATTTGTATGCAGGGCTGGGAAAAATACAGCTTCATAAGCCACAGTATTGCTGTCTTTTAAACTGCATTCTTTTAGTATGTAATAAGAGAGAATAGTATGTGTTGCATGAAGTGGGGCATGTAGTTATTACAAAAAGGAATTTGTTAGCCTGACTCCTCCAGGCTAGGAGTGCATTGTTGCTAGGGTAGGTTTGAAACATCCAAGGTCAGAAACAAGACCCTTTGGAAGCAGGTGAATCATGTATAGGAAGGTGTTCACGTGAAGTCTAAGGGGAAAATCACGAGGGATGAGGACATTTGCAAAGTTTCCTGTAGGACACAGTCATTATAATGTCATGAAATCACATGAGCAGTTTGATAAGAAAATGTATAAAATTACAGTTTTTGTATGTAAAGTAAGAATGCTTCATCAAGAATTATGAAGAATAACTCTCAGCACTGTAAGAATAAAATTTCTGTTTGCATATCCTGAAGTGTTGTTCCTGACTAGAGGCTTATAAGGTAAATTCTTAATGTTATTTATTTATGACTATAACAGGAGTCAGTCAAAAAAGATATTGATTTTGATGAAGGGTAAGGGTCCCCAGGATCACCACCTGATAACGTCTCCTCTGGAGACATTTTGGAGATCCTTAAGCATATGGGTGGTTGGTCTATTGATAACCCTTCTCAAGTGGAACTGGTATTCTTGGAGGCATTGGGTCTGTCCCATCTACTTCCTGGATGACTCCACCTGCTGAGTAGTTAGTTCATTGAGATCTCTCGGCGGGCATGGAAGGATCCTGATTCTTTTGAGCTGATCCCGAAGAGACCAGATAGGATCCTGGCACCACCAAAGGGAAAAGTTTTGGAGCAAGGGAGTAGCAGTAGATGCCATGGACATAGCAGCGGCCACAAAACTCGCTGAGCAGAGTTATTCTGTTCAGCCCCCTAACAGAGAGGCTAGGGCGATGGACAGATTTGGGAAGTGTGTTTACACTTAAGCAGCATTCGCACTTAGATCACTGAACTATGGTGCACTTCACCAGACTTCAGTGGAATTTGATTAAAGAACTCTCCAAATCCCTCTCAGGAGTAATAACTGCTGAGGTACCGACTTCAGTTGCATTGCAGCTTGCTACCTTACAGTCCATTACTAATTCATCTGAGGCTCATTCACATGCAGCTGAAGGTACCTCAAGGGCAGTAGGTTCAACCATTTCCATTAGGAGGCATACCTGGGTGCACTTGTGTTTTTTTGTGGAGCCCTTCAAGTCCTCCTTTATCAATGACCTTTTGATGGAAATTCCTTGTTTGGCTCTAAAGTTAGACACTCTCCAGGTGTGAACAAGATGGCAAGATCCTGTCTGCAGTGGCTGTATGTTTTTTTCGACTCCTCAAAGAACCTTCTGTAGGAATCAATGAGGTGGTCGGAAAATGTGGTTCAGAAAATCCCAGGATCCTTTATATGGTCCATGTGGTGATAGTTCCCCCAGGGGCAGAGTGGGGAACTCTTAATGGAAGATGCCACCTGCGCAGCAGAGGAGGCCCGTACAACCAGGGGTCCAACGATTCCTTCTCTGACAAACTGTATCAGTGCTCCTTTAAAGGAGGCCTGTTTGTCCACATCTGAAGGCATTCAGGAGTCATCTGTCTCTGCACCAGAGAGCCTGGATAGTCATTACAGAAGATACATGCGTGCAGAGGATTATTTCCAAAGTTTACGTAATTCCCTTTTCCCTAACCCACCTCCCCTTTCAACAGTAAACAGAATTTCCAATGTTCCACCCAGTCAGAGGGAAAGCAGTACCTCTAGAAATAATAAAAGCTGCTAGAAAGTCATCCAAAAGGTGCCCCCAGACCAGAAAGAATCCAGAACTTACTCAAGATATTTTTAGTGCCAAAGAAAACCGTGGACTGGAGATGAATTTTGGATCTCAGCAAACTGAACAAATCAGTTCAGCATATAAAGATGTCCTTCCATTTCACTGTTGCAATATTCATAACATTTAAGATACCCTGCCGGGGCGGCCTCATGTCAGGCCAGTATACCAAAGCATTTTGGTTGCTTTAAGGTACGCTGTACATCACTCATGCTCCTTCTGTAGTGTAGGGAATAAAGGTGCCATCCAGCTGTACCAGCCTCAGAACTTCTTTGCTGCCAGTCTGAATGCCATTGTTTGATCATCTGTATGAACATCCATTCCATTGCTGGTTCACCAAGCCAGTACAAATACCTTTGGCTTGCAAAAGACACTAAACTATTTCTTAAACAAAGAGGGCCTGGTCACTTTACCATAGCACCAAAACAATGATCACCACATAACTAAGAAATCAAGCCAAGAAACAAATCAACAGTGACAAAAACATCATACTTCCAAACATGCCAACAAAAACACCACAACAACCCCCCCAAACTTTGGCAAATTATTTATCTCCTAAACCCTTAACCCCAGCACCATCTCCAAATAATACCTCAGAGTGTATAGCAACACAATTCAATAACTTCCCTCCTAAGCAATAATTCTTACTCATCCCCAGCAGTACCCACCTCTACTCCATCTAACCCTAACTCTTTCTCTATTAAGTCCATTCAAACAAGTTACATAAAAAAAGCTCCTAACCAAACTAAAGCCCTGTACTCTTGCAGCAGATCAACCCCCCCAAATGATTTTCTAAAACTAGCTGCTGCCTCAATCTTCTATCCTAATATAAATCAACCACTCCATCTCTGAACATGTACCTCTCCTCTGGAAAATATCACACATCATCCCCCTACACAAAGGTGGCCCCCTACAGACCTTTGAAACTACTGACCCATTGTCATTCTCTTCCCCTCTAACCAAAATCTTAGAAAATGCATTCAACAACTCCTTGACCACTTCCTTAAGAACCTGTTATCAAATTCTCAACATGGCTTCTGACCTAACCATAGTACTAATACAGCACTTAAGTTTCACTAATACTGTAAACTTCCTCAAAATTGAAGGCCAACTTATCTAATCAGTTTTCCTCTATATCCAAAGGTTTTGATACAGTATCCCACCAAATACTACTCAACATACTAGCCACTTATAACCTCAGTACTACATCCCTGACTTGGTTTCACAGCTATCTTTCTAATCGACAGCAGTCTACCAAATGGGGAAAAATAAACTCTCCCCCTTCTACTCATCTCTGTTGGAGTCCCCCAAGGATCCACCCTTGGACCTCTCCTCTTCATCATATTTACCAGTAACCTCAGTACCACCAGTAAACTAGTCTCTATTATTCAATATGCCAATGATGCCTCTCTTGTCTGCTCTACCCCCTCACATCAGGAACTACAAGAAAAAAAACAAAAAATCTCTCCAAGACCTAGAAAACTACCTCACCGACCATCAACTCATTCTCAGCCCAAACAAAACTAAGCTAATGGTCTTTGGTAATATAAAAATAACCTACCCCCTCTCACTATCTACTCCTCTAGTGGAACAAAAATGTGAACCAGTCAATCAAACTAAGCTTCTAGGTGTAACACTAGATGGCTGTCTAAAGTTTGATAAACCTGTCATCACTAACAAAAAAGTCCACATTGAGCTTGACTCGCTCAATAGGGTCAAACCATACCTAACTAACAATGCCAGACTATCCACAGCCAGATCATACCTACTATCTACCCTTCTTTATTGCTCCCAAATCTTTACCAACCTGCCCAAGTCTGAATTGAACAACCTAGAGACCTGCTATAACAAAATAGCCAAGTTTGCCGTTATCCTACCCATAAATCTCATTACTGTTCCACCCTTCAATTCAACTGGGATGAACTACCCAGCTTATCTCTCAACCAACTAACCATTGCCCACAGTATCATCCATAAACCCAACAACTGTCCTGCTCTCATTTAACCCAATGCAAACCTTGGGTCCCTGAGATCATCTGACTAATTCTAAAGGTAACTAAATCCCAAAACTACTATATAGACTCCCTTTACTCTAATAAAATAGCCAACACCTGGAATTTACTACCCAAACACATCCTAAAAAATCCAGATGGTCACAAATTCAAACCATTCCTAAAAGAACACCTTACTAATCACTGGCTATGCTCCTGCACAGTTCCAGGATAATTACACCTGCGTGTTCTCTCTTACTCTAACTAGATCAGCTCTGTATGCATACCAATTTATATTCCTATGAGCCAGCAAATTATTCATTTTCAAGCTTTGTATACTGGATGGTATATTGTGAACTAGTCTCCTTCTAACCTTTAATCAAATATTCCTGTATTTGTACACTATACACTGCTGTATTTCTCTTAATTACTTGGAGCTTTTCTCCCCGGGTCACTGCTGAAAACAGATTCCTGGCCCAGTTGGACTCTACCCGGTAAATAAGTGCCCTGGTGGGGTTCTTTTTTATTTATCCTTTTTATTGTTGCTTGTTGAGTTTCATGTCATCCAAAAGTGTAAATGACAGTGCAGAAGGCAGATTCCCCATAAAGGCCACCATGACCAGTGTCTTTTTTACTTAGGTGCCTCTCAAGACCTCATGTCCTGTTCTATTTGTCAGGCTTTTCCACCTAAAACTCATTATAGTAACTATCTGTTTTGGCGCACTATTAGCAAATCAGCATTTTAAGCTGCTTGCAAAAGACATGATGGAGGGTACTTCCTACTCTGAGGGACAGCTGTCAGTGAAGAAGGCTAAGAAGCCTAGGCTGGAAATTTTCTGTTCAGCCTCTGCTGGACATCTCTCCTGAGGCAAGTGAATGCCCAGAGGGTCGCTCAGCTTTGTTGTTGGATTTCACTGCCGTGACCGGGTTGGGGGATGGCAGACGTCTGACTTTAAGCATGTCTGAAAAGGCATTGCAGACATCCACTTCAAACTCTCAGGGGAAACCATGGCTGATTATATCTGAGGGGCCTTGGGGTGTTCCTCAAATTATATCCGAGGGGCCTTGGGGTGTTCCTAAAATATTAGAATTCTGTACTGCCATCATCAAATGCCGTCCTGGGTCAGAGCCTTCCAAATTTTATAAGGTAAATGTCCTACTGAAGAAAAAGCAAAATACTAAACATGGCCCCCCTTGGTTCTGTACTCCCCTAAAAAGACCCAGGGAATAGGATTCCTCAGAGGAGCTAGATTTGGATGAGGAATCTCTTGCTTAGTCTTCTCAGATTTCTTCTCCTCTGGACTATATGGATCAGAGGAAGAGGGATCTACCAGTCCTGATACTCTCTTTGAAGAAATTTCTTTTGGGGGCACTATCTTCAAGAAAATGGAGGTCTTAAAATGGGGATGTTCATCATGTTTCACTGTTGCAGTCATTACACTTGGGTTATCCCGCAGTCGGCCTGAATTCCAAAGTCCTGGTCCGGCGTCGATTGCTGCCGCCTCTTCCCTGACGTCAGTGCACCAGGGGTATATAAGATGCAGCTGACACCATTTTCTCCAGTCTTTCTTGCCGCGCGGTGCCCGAAGTAAAAGCAGTTCGCAAGTGCCGGTCGGCCGACTCCTGAGATTTTCAAAACCGAATTTCAGAACCAAAGTCTTCAATAAAGCTAAGTACCCCGTTGGGGAAACTTTTCTTGCTCCAGACCGATGTCAGTAAAAGTTAACAATTGCATTTCTTGTGGGAAGCAAATACCTCATAAGGATTTTCACTCTTGCTGTATTCCTTGCCTAGGCCCTGACCACGATGTTGCTAGTTGTCGGTTTTGTGCTAGATTCAACCAACGCACTATTAAGCGTCTGTTTGATTTTGCTTTACATTTACTTTGGCCGAAGGTTTAACTACATAATGCCGTCGAACAACCGACGACCGGAATTCATAAAAAATGCAAAGACAAAGAAAAGGACAGGCATCCAAGGTCCAAAACCGACGAAGCCTCTTCTAGACCAGTCGCCGGTTTGCCGGTTCTCAGTGAGGCACTTTTGCAGCCCCTGACACCTGCTACCTCAGAGCCACAGGCTGCCTCTGACTCCCACGTGGAGACAACCAGGCCTCTGGAAACTCAAGGTATTGGGCCTACGGAGACTATTCCCTCAGATGGGTCCGGAGCCGGTGAGCAGGCATCGGCTTCTGAGGGTGTTTTCAGACCTTCACAGCTTACTATCAAGTCTACTTCAGCAGCCAAGGCAAAGTCTAAAACACCATTAAAGACAAAGAAACAAGTACAGCATTCTTCTGGACAGTCATCCATGCCAAAGAAACAGATGCTTAAAATGTCCGAGGACCTAATTACTCTGATCAGGAGCTCCCATCCCCCTCCTGATAAAAGGCCTAGGCAAGACCCTGATTATGACTCCTCTGACCAGGTTTCTATTTCCTCTGATTCCTCTTCGGAACAGGGATATTCTCTTCCTCCCTATGAGGACTCTGATGCTGAAGAATCTATCCCTTCAGCCTCTCCTCCTGATGATTACTCTTTTGGGGAAACCCTGCACACCATGAGGGAGCATTTCCATTGGGAGAGTCAGGATTATTCAGAATCCAAGAAAAGGCTCAAAGACTTTATTTTACTGCCTCAGCACAGGCCCCTTGCTATTCCCCCTGTACTAGATATTGTTGATGTTTTTTCTGAATCCAGTTTGTCTCCTGATTCATTACCCCCCTGCATCAGTCAAGCCAGATAAGGTACTACAGGGTCCCAGACTCATAAATTTCTGTATAAAAACCCTGCTGCTGACCCAGAAACAATTTCCCAGGGTCCCAAAGGGGTCAAGGCTTCCACTGCAAAAAACCCTGTTCCCTCTGATAGGGATTCTAGAGCACTGGATAGATGGGGGAAAAAGGTTTACTCAACTCAACATTGCCACAGCCTGGAAACAATAATAACTCTTATTCCCTGCCTGCAACAGGAGTTTCGATGGTGGGCACTGGCCTGTCACTACAACAAGGGACAGCCTTTCACTTTACCCACAGCCAGGCAGACAATAACAGACGTGTCGGATTATGCCTGGAGGGCACACATGGCAGGAAAATGTATTCAGGGCATGTGGCCCATGGACCAAATGCATCTTCACATCAATTAAAAAGAGATGCAAGCTGTAGAGAATGCCCTGACAGCCTTCAAGGACCTACTACAGCCAGGACAACTATTACTAAAGACGGACAATACTACAGTTATGTGGTACATAAACAAGCAAGGGGGCACACATTCCTACCCCCTCTGCAGGCAAGCCATGACTTTGTGGAACACAGCACTGACCTATCAAGTACATCTACAGGCACAATTCCTGCCAGGAAAGAAAAATACGCTGGCAGACGACCTAAGCCGAAACCTCATGGACCCTCACAAGTGGAAACTAAATCCACAGGTCTTCAGCATGATAACAAGGAAATGGGGATGCCCAGACATAGCTCTTTTTGCCTCCCCTCACAACTGCCAACTACAGAGATTCTGCACAAGGACTGATCACTCACAAGCATGGAAAGTGGATGCTCTATCATTCAGCTGGAAAACCCTAACAGTTTGTCGTTCCACCATTGCCTCTCCTTCCCAAGGTGCTCCTAAAAGTCAGATAAGAGAAGCCAAAAATGATTCTGATTGCCCCAGACTGGCCACGCCAGCACTGGTACCCAATCCTAAAGAGCTTGTATCAAGGCCCAGCCTGGACTTTACCTCAATTTCCTCATCTTCTGACTCAACAAAACAATCCGATCCTGCACAGCCAACTCAGAACCTTAAATCTGGCTGCATGGCAGATAATATAGCCACTCAGAACACACCTCTGTCTAAAGCTGTTATGGATGTCATTTTGGAAGCCAGGAGGCCCAGCACCAGTAAATCTTATGCAGAAAAAAATTGAAGAGATTCTGTGCTTGGAACCAAGCACAAGGACTTGGGCCACTTGTCCCGAATATTCCTCAGATTTTACAATACCTAACTGAGATGCTGGACAAAGGCCTATCCTTCTCATCAATTAAGATCCATGCCTCTGCCATTTCAGCTCATTACAATACGGAACCTCCTATTTTCTCTCATCCACTGCTAAGACAGTACCTCAGAGGGGCAAAAAACATAAGACCCCCAAGGAGAGCACCGATACCTACATGGGACCTCAACTTTGTCTTAGAAAAGCTCGCACTGCCTATTTTTGACCCAGCCAATACAGCTGATATAAAATTATTTTCATGGAAAACTGCTCTGCTCCTAGCAATAACTTCAGCAAGAAGAGTCTCAGAGTTACAGGCTTTAATGGCAGTGGAACCTTTCATTATTTTTCATCAGGACAGGGTTTCTCTAAGGACAAACCCAACATTTATGCCAAAGGTAGTATCCAGTGTGGCTCTTAACTAAACCATTCATTTGCCAACATTTTATTCAAATCCCCAGAATAAAGGGGAGAGACTTCTACACTCTTTGGACATACACAGGCAGCTACGCTTCTACTTGGACAAGACAAAAGCTTTCAGAAAAACTGAGCAACTGTTTGTAGCATATGCTGCAGGATCACAAGGAAAGGCTATCTCAAAGCAGACTATTTCAAAATGGATAGGACACTGTATTCATTTCTGCTATGCACAGCATGACAAGTCAGTGCCTAAGAATATTAGGCCACATTCTACCAGGGCAGCAGCCTTTCTCAGAGGAGTACCAACCAAGGAAGTTTTGGAAGCTGCAACTTGGAGTTCAGTGCACACTTTCACCAAGCACTACCACTTACCTCTTTACTCTAAATCCAGAGCAAGCTTTGCCACTGCAGTTCTGCAGGGCCTCATATCCTCTCCTAATTCTATTTAGACCCAGCCGCCCAACCTCCGCTTTGGGATTCAACCCAAGTGTAATGACTGCAACAGTGAAACACGATGAACATAGTACAGTTGTGTACCTACCATAAATGTAGATGTTCGAGTGTATTCACTGTTGCAGTCCAGGTTGCCCACCCACCATACCCCTTTCTTTGCTGGGACTTATCTGTACTTCTCTATTCTATACAACCTATGTGGTGTATTTGCTTGTAGATGAAGGTATTGTTTATTTTAGTGCATGCTTTTTATAAGCAATGTTTTTAGCCTACCCTTTTGGGGGCACCTGACATCTGGGGCAAGAAAAACTGAAGAAAATGGCATCAGCTGCATCTTATATACCTCTGGCGCACTGACGTCAGGGAAGAGGCGACAGCAACCGACTCCAGACCAGGACTTTGGAATTCAGACCGACTTCGGGTAGCCTGCCAGCAGGATAACCCAAGTGTAATGACTGCAACAGTGAATACACTCGAACATCTACATTTATGGTAGGTACACAACTGTACTTTGTGCTTAGATCTCTGAAATACATAAGATACTATGAATTACTGCAAATGGATTCTCCTAAACATTCTGTTGTTCCTCCTGTTTTGGCTGCCTTGGATCTATTTTCGGGTGTTTCTAATATTTCAGAGACTCAGCCCCTACTCCCATGTAACCTGATGGATTCTATAGTGTGCCTGAAGACTGTAAATTTTTGTACAAGTGTCCTTCTGCTGACCCCTCAATGGTGTCTGTAGCTTCTGACAAGCCATCTCTATTACTTCCTTCTTCTAAGTTGCTGCTCTCTGATAGAGATAGCAAGACCATGGTAAGGCTAGGCAAGAAGGTTTACACCTCTGCTACCTTAGCTTTTAGGGCTGTTAATTATCAGACTCATACATCCAGGTACTTGTTAGCTCTCCTATCTTAGTCTTTTCAGGTTATTTCTGATCTTCCAGACTCTGAGGGTAGATCTTCTGCTCTTTCTCTGTTAGGGACTTCCTTCCAAGTGGTTTGTCATTCCATCAAGTGTAATTATAATGCAGCAGATGCTTCCTCTAGGGCTGCTGTTTTTAGGTCAATGGTGAAGAGGTATTCTTGACTTTGGCTTCAACCTTTCCCTGATATTAAGGCTAAGTTGATGGATGCCCATCTTGATGACAAACATTTGTTTGGTGAAGCTGCTGCTGCTATGTTTAAATCCCTTCATGATGAGGGCAAGGCTTTATAGGAGCTTAAACGTGTTTTTCTTCTGTGCCAAAATTTCAGAGAAACTCTTCCAATAAGCCAACCTTTGTTTACAGGCAATTCCGCCTTCTTCCTAAGAGTAAAAAGGGTGGCAAGTGGGCTCCTCCTATGGCTACTCAGACTTTAGTGCTTCAGGAATCGCCTTTTCCAGATAAACCAGGTGCTGACTTTCCTGTTCTTCCATCCACTTTCCTCTTTCTATTTGCCTCCCTCTCTTATTGTTTGGCTACAGATTACTTAGGATTCCTGGGTCTGTCTATAATTCACCAGGGGTATTTCAGGGTTTGGAAATCCTTTCCCCCTTTTATGGGTGTTACTCAGCCCCCTAAGGAACAACTCTCCTTTCCAAAGGTGATTCAGGAACGTTTGATGTTTTTGAATGTTGTCCCTTCAGACTTGGTTCCCTCTTTTGCTCCTCAGGCTTATATGCTGTCTCAGGGATGCTTATTTCCATATTCTGATCCATCCCCTTTTCAGAAAGTTTTTATATTTCTGTGTTGCTTTCTAGCATTTTCAGATCTCTGCTTTGTCCTTTGGCCTTTCTACTGCTCCAAGGGTATTCACCAAATGACTCACTCCTGTGATTACTTTTTGCAGGATTCATGGGATTCAAGTATTTCCATACTTGGACAACCTCCTGTTTCAGGCATCCTATCCAGAGATCCTGCTGCAAAATCTTCATTTTGCCATTTCCCATCTGCAAAGCCTGGGGTTCACAGTAAACTTCAAAGTCTTTTTTGACTCTTCTCAGGACCTTGTTTTTCTGGGGTGCAAGATTCAGATGGTGCTTATGCTGGCATCTCTGCCTCCTCTTAAGGCCGTGACACTTGTTTCCTTCTTACAAACATCTTCCTCTGGCCTCAATTTCAGCCAGGGAGTATGAGAGCTGTGGGATTTATGGTGTCCACTATCCTTATGCTCCATGTCGTCAAACTCCGTATGACAAAGTTTCAGTGGTTTCTGAAGTCAGTTTGGCTTCAATGTGGGCATTTCCTAGAATCTGCGGTTCCTCTTCTACCTTGTCTCAAGAAGGAACTTCTCTGGTGGATCCAGAAGTTGTCTCTAAATCCAGTGCTCCCTTTTCACCCCCCTCCTCTTTCAGGAGCTGTTCACAGACTCTTCAGATGTGGGATAGATAGCATTTAGCTCCCTAAAGCTGCAGGGGTGTGGTCACCTCTTCAACAGAAAGAGCAAATCATTGCCAGAGATGAGCTCTTTTGCTGGTGCTTCAGGCTTTTCAGCCTCTCTTCTCCCCAGGACCTCTTAAGATATTTACAGACAACACCGCAGTGATGTATTCTATAAATAGGGGCAAGATCTTATCTTTGCCAGTTGGCATTCCTAGTGTGGGATCTTCCTGTCTTGTATCTAGTGACTCTTCAGTTTACATTCCCTCTGGTCAAAACATTGTAGCAGACACTGAGCAGGTCCTTAACTTAATCCCATGAATGGGTGCTTCACAGGGATGTATTTCTGGAGATTGTCCACCAGTGGGATACTCCTTAAATCGATCTATTGGCCTCCCCTCTGAACAGACAGTTTCCTCTATTTTGTGCTAGAGTCCCAGGTCTTCTGGTTTGGAAGGTGGATGCCCCATCTTTCTCTTGGAAGGGGATGTCTGTTTAGGCTTTCCTTCCCCTTCCCCTCTTGCCAAAAGTCATGTTCAAAATTCAACACGATGCTCCCAAAATCTTGTTGGTGACTCCCTTTTGGTTGAGACAACATTAGTTCTTTCCTGTTCTGCATTTATCCAAGGGGAATCATCACAAGTTACCTCACAGGGTGGACCTATTCACACAGGACAAGGGATCTTTCATCCATCCCCACCTAGCCACTCTTCAACTGACACTGTGGGTGAAAGGATTTTAATTCCACGTAGACACCTGTTTTCTGAGAATGTGCTTAGGGTCCTGCAGGAGGCCTGAAAACCCAATAGTAGAAAATCATATTTATCCAAATGGAACAAATTTTCTGTTTGGTGTCAGTCTTGTAAGCTGGACCCACCTTCTGTGGATATTCCTTTGGTTCACTTATCTGTGTGAATTGATCAATGCTGCATTGGCTTATTCTTCTGTTAAGGCCCTTTTGACAGCTATCTCTGCTTGTCTGCCTTTATCTCCTCCTTTAGCTTCTAGATTTGAGGCTAAACAATTCATAAAAAATGTTGTCCTTCATATTAGGCCTCCCAGGAAGCCTGTTCCCTCCTCCTGGGATCTTAGTTTTGTTTTGGAAAATTGACTCTGGCTCCTTTTGAGCCTGCAGCTTCAGCTTCCTTGCAACATTGCTAGTGGAAGACTGTTCTTTTGTTAGCCCTTACTTCTGCCAGACAGTTGTCTGAGATTCAAGCCCTTATGGCTTGTTCTCCCGTTTTTGGTGTTTCCTAAGGACACAGTGTTCTTGCATACTAATCCTTCTTTTGTGTCCAATGTAATGAATGAGTTGTCCCTTAATCAGTCTATTTTCCCTTCTCTGCTATCTGCCAGTGAGGAGGTGCTGCACATGTTGGATGTGCATAGACAACTCCGATTTTATTTGGACAAAACTATTAGGAAATCTGATCAGCTCTTTGTTTCCTTTCATCCCAGGTCCTTGGGATTAGCTGTATCCAAGCACACTATTTTCTTGTTTTTCAAAAGCTATTTCTTTTTTCTATTCCTTTCATGGTAAGAGCCCTCCTTATTCTGTTAAGGCTCATTCTACTGGGGGTGTGGCTTCTTCTGTTACTTTTTCAAGGGTTTGGATACTAACTCTATTTTTGAGGCATCTATCTGGACTGCTGTGCATACATTTACCAAGCACTACAAGCTGGATGGAATCTCCAGAGCTAGAGCTGGTTTTGCTAGGGTCATCCTTCTTGGCTTCTTAGAAGGCTCTGCTGGTCTTTCCTCCTCCCAAGTTTCTTCCTGAGCTTTGGCACTCTCCATAATGTTATGAATACTGCAACAATGAAATTGAAGGATATAGTACAGTTCAATAAAATCTTACCATAATGGTAGATGTTCTTCTGTTCACTGTTGCAGTATTCACTCACTTCCTCCTCCCCCTGGTCCATTTGCCTTCTGGAGGTACTGGTTACCTTTTTCTTTTCCTTGGAATGGTGTTCCTACTGGGGCTTTCAGCTCTGAGGATGGTACATCCAGATGTCACTTTTATGCTCTGCACTATGCAAGGAGCATACATGTGATGTACAGTGTACCTTAAAGCAAGCTAAAGGCTTTGCTATACTGGCTGAACATTGGGACGGCCTTGGAAGAGGGGATCCTAATGTTATGAATACTGCAGCAGTGAAGAGAAAAACATCTACCATTATGATATGATTTTACATATCTGTACTTTCTGGCTGGCCACAGTTCAGTCCATTTTGCCTTCCCTACACAAGGACAACTGGGTACGGTCAGTAGATCTTCAGGATGTGTACCATCACATAAAAATTAACAGACAATCAGGAAATTCATATTCTTCTGACTTGGAGCCAGTCATTACCAATTCAGAGCACTGCCTTTTGGCCTCACCACAGCCCCCAGGGTGTTCACCAAATGCATGGCCAAGCAGCAGCAGCTCACTTTAGACTACACATGTTGCAAGTTTTTCCTTACCTAGATGACTGCCTCATTACTGCTCCGACCAGACGTCTACTAATCAAAGCAAGAGATTATGGACTCCAATTGAGCAGTCACATAGGCATTACAATCAATCTCAGCTAGAACCAGCTGAGGTGCTAGAATTCATAGGAGCTTTGTTCAATATTGTATCAATGACAACCTCTCTTCCCCAGCCAAAGGTACAAGCTACTCAATTTCACGTCAAAAAGATAATTCAGAATTCTTCACTGTCAGCCCCCCGACTAATTTTACAGGCAGAATCCATGTCTGCTGCATAATTCTAGTTCCCTTGACAAGATACCATATAGGAATTCTTCAATCGACCCTGGCAACTCAGTAACCCATCCTGTACTAGCCTTTGTCCACCCAGATCAAAATAACTCGGGCATGCAAAAGATATCTCAGTGGATTTGTTCAGAACAGATTTTACAAGGCTGCCATTTTCATACTTTCTCAGCCCAAGGATATAGTGACCACAGAAGCATCCCGATTTAGGGGGGGGGGGTGCAGTTCTTGGAAAGATGGTCCAAGGCACCTGGTCACCAGAAGAGGCCAATATGCATATCAATGTCCTAGAAATGAGAGCAGTTCTCCTAGCATTGATGGCCTTCCGAGACTCTCTCTTCCTTAAGGGACTATTGCAATTCGCAGACAGTATGTCAGTAATCTGGTACATCAATAAATTGGGAGGAACCAGATCTTACCCCTTATGTTGAGAAGCTCCGAGTGTGGCAGCGGGTGATTTCAGCCAATTGATTTCTGATAGCAGTGCACGTTTTGGGGAAATCCATGTGATACTGGACAAGTTGAGCAGGTCCATCTTATTGCCTTATGAGTGGTCTCTCAACAAGAAAATAGTGGAGAAGATATTCTTCCAATGGGGTCACTAGATTGTGACCTCTTTGCATCTCTCCTCAACAACAAGTGCAGCAGGTTCTTTGCCCTGACCCCCCCACCGGGGTAGTCAC
Source organism: Protopterus annectens (assembly GCF_019279795.1). NCBI lineage: Eukaryota > Metazoa > Chordata > Ceratodontiformes > Protopteridae > Protopterus > Protopterus annectens. Next base: position 1,378,028,621 of record NC_056725.1, on the reverse strand, counting down.
TGAGAGGCATTCTTCTCCATGATTGCCCCCCCTGCTCTCCTTTATGCTTACCCCCCAACTCCTGTAATCCTCAAGTTTCTTCAGAAAGCATCTCGATTGAAGAGCAAAGTTATCCTCCTTGCCCCTTACTGGCCTCTTCAGTTTCGGTTCCCCTTCTTTTAGCCTCATCTAGTTCATCCTCCTTGGATCCTGAATCCAATTCTATACCTTATGTCTCATCAGACAGACATGATTCACCTGGACATTTTAGGCCTAAAGTTGACTACATGGTTTCTCCAGTTCTGTTGATAGCTAGAAAACCTGGGTTTTCCTCCCCTGTCTGTCACATCCTTTTGTCTTGCCACAAAGCTTCCACTTGGAAGATTTACAAAAGTAAATGGAAAAGATTTTTTGTTTGGGCAAAACAGAAGGACGTTACTCCCTTTTCACCTCCAGTACCCAAGGTTCTTGATATTTTGACTAACTGATTAACTGGCCCCTTCATTAAAAACAGTAATGTACAATTGGCTATTTCTAATTTTCTTGCTAGAGTTGACCATTCTTCCTTAGCTTCATCGCAACTCTGTAAGGCATTTATAAAAGGAACCTTTTCACTGAAACTACCCTTTAAAGATTGTACTCCACTGTGGGATTTAAACTTAGTGTTACAAGCCCTAACTCAGTCACTATTTGAACCAGCATAAATAGGCTATTCAACAAAAGGGAAAAAAATCCTCAAGCCAAGAAGGAAGAGACCAAACAGTGCAAAAGGAAACTCACCTCTCTAAACAAATTAAAGATCTGGTCAAATCTGCCAAAGCAAACTATTAGATAAAGCTAGCCTCCAATTTGAAAGATAGCCATAAGGCTTTTTTTAAATTATGTTTATAATCTCAGGGGAAACGCTCAGCAATCTGCCGAGTTAATTATGAACGGCAACAACTTGAAACTATACCAAACTTACTGGCTGACAAAGTTTAGTTCAAACTTCCCCCAAATCACCTCCTACCACACCCAAAAGAATACCTGCAACCATCCCCCTACCAGTCATTACAAGGGAACAGGTCCTTAATGTGCTTGCTAAAGCCAAAAACACAGCCTCCATTGATCCTGAGAGCATTCCAGGAAGCTGCTTAAATAGCTTAAAAAAAATCTATCAAGGTCACTAAAAACCCTCTTTAAACCCAGAGGAATGGGGACTACAACAGTTGTCCCTCTGCATAAGGGGGGCCCATCAACTGACCTAGGAAACTTCAGATCCATAAGCCTGAACAGTCTTATGTGCAAGGCCATGGAAAGAATGATCATGGACCTGATCAATAACTACATAGGAACTCTCCTAACACTGGACCAGACCCAATTTGGTTTTGTCAATGGGAGGTCTTGCTTACTCAGTCTGGTGGACTTAGAAAGCTACCAGATTTATGGATGAGGGTAAAACTGTACACACTGCTTATCTGGATGTGGCCAAAGCTTTCCAAACAATCCCCAACTCTGGGATCATTGATAAACTTGCTGAGTTAAGCATAAAAGATTGTCAGATGGAAAGACAGCTGGCTCACTGATGGGACATGTGTCCAGATAGGTGAATCCACCACCGATAAGAAACCTGTTACTAGCAGTGTCCAGTAGAGCTCAGTGTTGGGGCTCTTCCTGTTTGTTATATACTTCTCTAAAGTGAAGACCAGTGTTGGGGGCCTGCGGTTCACCAAATTCGCTGACCACTTACACCAACTGGAGTGGCCCCAGAGATTTCAAACTAAAAAAAAATATACATCTTATGCAAACTATCTATAGGCCCTAGCCCTTTACTTCATCTCATATCGTTTGAGAGGTTGACTTATGCCTGACCTACAAGACATTGTGATCCATATTAACAAGAAAAATTATACAAGGGTTATATGTTCTATGAACCTGTATCTTATTTGTGAGTATTAAACAGAACTTGCTGGAGAAGGAAATTCATATCCCAAAGTCTACCTTGTCTATGGAATACACTTACCATCTTTTTTAAACAAAGCCTGTCCCTCACTCTCTTCAAAAAAAATTTGGATAAATGGATGGGTAACTGTAAATTCACTCCCGAGGTACTGCCAATGCCCCTCATGCACAGAGGTAGTCTGTAAAATAACTTGGGGATCCAAAACTGAACGACCCACTACCTTGATACTACCCCATCTCATATCTGTGGAAAAGCTCTTGTGCCATTAGCATAGTAACCATCTACGAACCATCGATCATAGGCAAAGGAAGCCCTTACTTGGCAGCCCAAGGTACAGTCCCTGGGGCAAAAGCCCCAAGCAGGGCATATATCCATCTCATTTATCCCTTTTCAGGGCTGGTTCTGTTTAGCTTAGGGTTTTTCCAGCTTACTTAGAAGATGTCAGTTTGAGCACAGCAGACCATCTGCTTTAGTAACTCCAAAACAAGTGGGCACTCCCCTGTAGTTTTGGTGAAAGATAAGCCAGAATTCTGATGGTGCAAAGGAAAATGAGGATGACCTGGACTATAGATCACAAGAGTTTGCTCCTGACTTGTAATACCAAAAATAAAACTTCAAAGTCAGAATGCCATTAGACAATTTCATAGTTTGTAATGCTTTGGTCCTCATGAAGACAACCATTTTAAATTAGTAATAAGCAAAACAACATCAGGAGAACCAAAAGTCCTTCTGTAGAATGTATAATCCAAATCCAAGACCGCACCAGTTGGGCTACCATGGCATAAAACATAAAACTTTAATTCAACTACACACAGGATTAGCATTTTTGGAAAAAAAATTTCCTTCATCAGATCCACTACAGTTAATAAACAGCCATTATAAGCTGTTTTAAAAAAATTGAAAACACAAATCAAAATAATTATTCATTAAAAGCAGTGCAAAGAGCCAATAAAATCACAATACAGATTACATTACGTATCTACTAACAAGCTGGTTAACTACCAATCAGAAGTTACATCCATTCCTTTTAAATTGCAAGCCAATGACTCTTCAGGTGCACAGAAGCGAGCCTTAACCCATTGGGTTATGACTCTTCCGCAATAAACCTGTAGTAGTGCCCTCACTTCAAGAGGAATTACGGAATGTCTGAGTCGAATTCCTAGGACCTAGACCAGCCCCCAAGAAACTGGATAGTTTTTAGAGTCAAAGGTCCTCACACTCTTCCGTTTAAAAAAAAAAAGTGGCAGACCCTTGACATCCTTTCTTTGGAGGCTAACAGAGGAGTAAAACTCAATGTGGCAGGAAAACTTTACACAACAAAAACAGAGGTATACCAAGAAGGCTTACCTTTCCATGTCATTTACAGTCCTAAATTAACAAACCCACATAGAGCATTTCTTAAACTGGTCAGTACTGCCATCCAACTACCAAAGCATGCCAGCCATTAAATGTACCCATGATGCTGCTAATGCAGTTTCTACAGCAGCTGCCATTGGGGCAGTGATCAGAAGTTATGCACAGTTGTGTACACAACCTCCTACTGGGAATAGTAAGGTTGCATTGCTAAATACCCCATTAGATAGAGAATTCCTGTTTAACTGACAGGGCTAGGAAGTCTTTCAAAACAAAGAAAAGGGGGAAGCAATAGGCACAGTAAAATACATTCTATCTTCCCTCTCCCAAGATTATAGTGGGTGTTTCTCCTACCAAGTCAGAGCCTTTATAGGAAACATGACAAGGGTAAACAACCTTGTGGGAGCAGGTCAGTAAGAGAAAGGGTAGCCAGTTAACAGAGCTTCTGCCACCCCAAAGACCAACCGTTACTGCTGCTCAAGTCCACCTTGCCCCCTCCTGTATCTCCAGCCTAGCTCCCAGAACTGATACCCCACATAGAATGGAAGGGAGGGCAGTCACTGCAGATAGATCAGTGTTGAATTCTAGGTGGTATCTCTTGCAGTCGTATCAGATGCAGACCTTTAGGCAAAGATTTCCAAGGGTTCCAACAATGTAAGAAAATTTGTTTACCCATTTTATAACTAATGTTGCAACAGGGGACATAGAAGCAGTCCCTGGGACCAGGAAAGGAAAGGCTTCTCCTCAACACTCTTTTTGATTCCAAGCAAAGATGTACCATGGAGACCAATTATGGATGTGTTCAGACTAACATATTTATCTGTTCCCAAGTAGTTAAAGATGCTAGCCTTCTAAAGCTGTTTTGTTAATTCCTAAAGTTTTAGTCACTATTGACCTAAAATGTGAGTACCTTAACATTCCTAGGCACACAGCACAGAGGCAACTCATAAGACTCTTATCAGTAAGTGGCCACTTCCAAATAGTCTACTTGCCTTTGGCTTAGCCACTGATCCAAGGGTTTTCACTAAATGTCTGGCATCAGTAATAGCCCATTATACGACAAGGGAGATACATATATGCACATACTTGGGTGATTAACCCTTTCATGCATGGTCTAAGGAAGCAACCAAAAAAGTCCTGTCATTTACACAAGATTGCCTGTGTAAGCTAGGGCTTGCTCTGAACTTGTGGAATCAAACCTAGTTCCTTGTCAGATAAGTCTTTCTGGGGCTACTACTGGGCACCAGTCTTGTCTTTCCAAGGAGTTTCTTCCTTTGATTTTTTATTAAACAAGAAACATCTTAATTATCACTTGTGACATAGGCAATCATACATCTATATAAATGAAAACAAACCATATTGACATAACTTTAGTTGCAAACATACATCACTTATAATCTATCCAGTCACTGTCAGTCAAACATTATATAGCTCATTCAAATCCTGCCTTTTTTTTAAACCTCATTCCTCATCTGCATGTATTGTTCCCACAGTTTTCATTTTTTTCTATGTAATTTGCTCTTACCATTTTCTAAAGATCCCATTTCCAGTTATTTTATCTCAGTTACTGTAGTCACCTCTTCTAGTACAGTTGAAGTAGACACTGATTTCCATTTTCTAGTAATTGTTTTTTTTTTTTTGGCAGCCATCATAATTAGACTTAGCAAGGCCGTACTATGTATAGCCAATTCCAATTCTCTATCATAGCTAACAAAAAAAAATCATTTCCTTAGACATTCCAATTTGCTCACCCAGTATTTCTGATAGAGTACTCTGCAGGGAATGTCAGCTAACTCATTATGCTCCCTTAAAATATGTTCCCAGTTACCTCTCCAACATTTGCTATCTACCTGAGGAAAAATTCTTTGGTATGTACTTGACTTATAAAAATACTTCTGTAAACACTTCCAAGCAAAGATCCTAAATCTTCTAGATTTTGTTGTATATTTGAGAGACCTACACATATCTCCCCATTGTTTTTGTGAATTGCTTATCCAGTCTATCTTCCCAATCCTCTCTAACCTCCTCTGATTGTTATAGTTATTATGCAATATTTTATATGCTCTACTAATTATTCCTTTTTAACAGCAGCTTCTGATCTAGATTCTATTTCTTTTTCTTTGCTTATAATTTGATATCAATCCTTGATAGGGAAGGCAATCTCTAGCCTGCAGTCCAGATAAATTCTTGGCCTCTTCCCATTTGATTACCTTTCTCTTTCTAGTTATTTACTCCCAATACCTTGTTTTTTTGCCAGTTTTCTCCAATACATTCCAGCCCTTTCTTGCCGGTTGTCTGTATCCCTATCGGCGGAATCTCCTTTCTCCATTCCCATGTTGGATTAGTTCCTAGAATACTTTCTGCTACTTTATGAATATAATAATAATCTGTGTGGTGGTGGTGATGATTATCCTTAAGGATCTACATCCAAAATTCCAGTCTTGCCTTATTTCTTGAGCCCCCCCCCACCCGTTTCATTATCATACCTTTTCACTTTGAATTATAGGTTTCTGCTTGTGCTATGTATAGGAACCTCAACTCTGAAATACCCCTTGAAATCGGGTAATCACAGACCATCTTGTTCTATTGGAAGAATCAGCATATCCCACTTGACTCTTGCCGTCTTCCCCACCCAGATGAAATCCTTTACCTCTTTATTAATTGCTATCCACAACTACTTCTCAAGTTGATAAAAAAATATGCCTGACCTGTGTATAAAACTAAAGGGTCTGAAACATTTTAACTGCCTGTATCTTGCTATTCATATCCATAAAACACCTTCCAATTTCTCAGTTTTTTGTATTATCTTTTTAGTCTCTCTCCACATATCCTTAGCTGTCAAAACAGAATCCTTTATAATCCATACTCCTAAGTACTTCATTTTATCATGTCTCCATAAATATGGATATTGCTGAACAAATTCATGTGTGGTATATAATTTACAGCTATTGCCTTTGTTTAGCTTCATTAATTTTGTATCCCAAAAATATCTAAAACTGTCTCAAAATGTTCCACAACACTTGAATGTCATTTTCTGGTTTTATCAAGTGCAAAATGTCATCTTCAAAGAGAGCCAGCTTTCCTTGACTATCATATCAGTTATATCCTTCAAGTTCTAAGTCCCTTATTTTCTTTGACAATGGTTCTAATGCAAATAAACAGCGAAGAGGACACCCCTGCCAGGTTCCTCTGCTCAAACAGAAATTATCAGAGAGGAACCCCACCCACCCACAAATTTTCACCTCCAATCCCTCATATATCCTCCTAATCAACCTTATAATGTTATCAGGGAATGCAGATTCTTCAATTGCCCTGTACATAAACTCACAGCTTACACTGTCAAATGCTTTCTTTGCATCAAGACCAACCAACAATAGTGGCATTTTCTTACATTCTGCTTCCTTTTGGATCAGCATGTTCTGTTAATGTTGTCAAATGTTTGCCTGCCCTCCACAAAGCCACATTGATCCAGATCTATCAATTTTGGCAAAGCCTTTTCCATTCTTTTAGACATAAGCACTTTATAATCATGGTTTTGGATTGAAATGGACCTGTATGAAGCTAGATGTGATGGGTCTTTACCCTCTTTTGGTATTACAGCCACCACCACCTTTTTCCAGGATGTTGGTGTTTCTCTTCTTCTTAAAATACTGTTAAACAAAACCTTCCAGATCTTTATCAGCTTTTCCCCTCCTAACTTCCAAACTTCCACAGGAATATCATCTATTCCTGAGGACTTTCCTGTGGATTGGTTACACATCACCATTTTTATCTCATCTCCTGCTATCCTGTTAGTAATTTAACCCCATCTGCCTCTAACCTTGGCATATATAATTCTTCCATAAGCATTTCCATTTGTACCTTTTCTTGATTTCCCTATTTCTCTGCTTTATACAGACTTGCAAATTTTTCTAAATGTATCTAGTACCTCTACAGGATCTTGTGTTATCTTCCTTGTTATAAACTTCCTAAGCTTGGCACCTCTGGAGTTATCAAGAAACAGTTCCTTAACAACAATCTTTCTAAACTCATGCATATTATCAAGGTAATCCTTTAGTTTCTGTTTGTTGACTGGGTTAGTCCAACTGAGCTGTATAGCCCTTTTTCAGCAGAGACCCAGGGAGAAAAGCTCTGTAATACGTTGTACACAATACACTATACAATTATACATTAATAAAGTAAAAGTTCATTATAACAATTACTATCAGGTGTAAACCTATAGGACATATATGAGAGAAGAGTTGTATCTAAAAAGTGTCTGGGTGTTGGGACTGGTAAAGAGTGTAGAATATGAATGACCGAAGTATGTGTTTAAGGAAATTGAGTACGTGACAATCTGTATGCATTGAGATGAACTTTGGACTGTGAACTCAGTAAACTGTGAATAGTGGAAAGCACTGAAAAACAGGAACCTGCTTGAAAGCAGGAAATGTGTCTTATATGGAAGTGTATCCAATTTTCTTTCTCTGCCTAGAGATGTAGTAATGTGAACTGCTTTAAGCCTATGGGTAAACCATTGATTGGTTAATTGTCTTGTGTATTAATTTAATTGGTCTAGTTTATATTTTTGTACTGTCAGCAGTATCACCAGTATATAAGCTTATGCATTCCTTTGTTCGGGGAGTCTCCCTGGTACTTTCCATGAGGCTCCCACATGTGTGTAATAAATACTACTGAAAGAGAGGAAGAAGAGTCTTGTCTTCATTTAAGATAAAAATGTTAAATGCAACAATTGGTGCCATTTACTCGGATCTGAATTGACAACAGCTGCGGTAGTTGGGGATTGAACGAAGTACTGCTAGTAAAAGGGCCCATGACAGAATTTTCTGTTCTGGCAGTGTTTCTTTCATCTCCTATACTTGCCTGCTTTAAAATTTGGACTGTAATTTTATAGAAATGTAATAATTCCTCTCATTCAGTTGTTTTGAGGTAAGTGGCATGCATTTTTTTTCCTGCTATTGATTGTGCAGTATGAGAGTGAGTTAAAACGAAAAACTGGTGACATAAGAGTGAAAGGAGATACGAGAGTGAGGAAAACGATGTTTACAAAATGTCACAGCTACATCTGTAAAACACAGTATAGCTTATTGTGTGAAAATGGGAGCGAGTGTGGGAACCATAAAACAGCCAGAAAGAGATACACCAGCTGGTTATATGTATTTTCTTGTGTCCCGGGGCAGTTGTATGTTTATAAGTCAGTGGGTCGCCCTCACTGAGGGTGATGGTAAACTCGCCTTTCCAGAAAATGGAAGTTTTAATAAACATATTTTGCTTAATCTCCAAGGAAAGTAAAAGAAAAAAGGGAGAAGAATGCCAGGGTTGTGCTGGGCAGCATTTAATGATTGGATGACTGAGGTGAAAGAAAGAGAAAAGGATTTGGTTATTAGTAGTTTAAAAGATAATCAGCAGAAATTAAAAGAGCGATTGAGGGAATTACAACAAACTGCTAGTAATTTAGATGTAGTAAACGGTAAATGCTTGAAGGATCCACACTTTAATGGGCTTTATCCTGTAAAGGAATTAGCTAAATTGCAGATAATTGAATCGTCAGAAGACGATAATGCCTGCCCCCCCCCCACCAACTGCACCACCGATTGCACCCCCACAGTATCAGCCCCCCCTCGCTCAACAAGGAGCAGAAGTACAGGGGCCAGATTCCACTACTAAAGATTCCACCCCTAGAGAAAGAGGACAAGCTGCGAACAGTCACTCTAGAGAATCTGATCCAGACACGAGCGATAGAAAAAAGGGACCAAAAACTCGTAGTAAGACTCATAAAGAAGCAAAAGCAGTAATGTATTTTAGAGCTAAACCTTATTACAAAGGAAAAGGGAAGCAACATTTACACTGATGAAGGCATTTTGGCCAGTTCCCCGCTATAATTGACAGTGGGGATGGGTATTTTGGGCCAGATACATTTAACCCAGATTCAGGATCAGAGTCGTCAGACGACAGATTGTTACCTTTGAGAGAGGTACCTAACCCAGCCCATGCTAGAAGTGCACAGGAACCACCGACCATTGTAGTACCTAGAGCGTGGTTGGCGGTTGATTTTCAAGCCATTAGCAAATCGTTACCGCCCATTCGTACTAATCCAGCTAAGTTCCAGAGTGTACTGGAGGGACATATTTGTTTGCAAAATCCTACAATAGAAGAAGTCAGGGCAGTTCTTCAGTACGCCATACCGGCTGATCTGATGAAAAGGATTTGGGACCATGTTAATGTCCCTACTTCGATTCCAAAACATGATGCACAAGGAGAAAATGGATTTGAAGCGGTAAGACAGCGAATAGTAGATGCTATCTCACTGATAGTTCCACCCACACCCAAATGGTCCAAAATTAAGTTCTTTCTTCAAAAAGAAGACGAACCTGTGGACGAGTATTTAAATCATCTCACTGAAGCCTTTGAGGCTTACTCTGGATACCCAGGGCCCACCGAAGGGCCGGCACAGAGTGGATTGTTGGCTGCTTTCATAGATGGGTTACACCCACAAGTACAGGATAAGCTAAAAGAAGTATGTTTAAACTGGCCTAGTCTTGGATTGCATGAATTAGTCACGCAAGTACAACACCTCTCTGACCACTTAGCACAGGAAAAAAAGGATTTACAGGAATAATTGGTCAAAGCACAGATTCAGATGTGTACTGCCTTTAGGCAGCATGGACAGGGAGGACAGAGAAGAGGGAGTGGTGGATGCCAAGGGGCTGGAAACCAAAATAGACAAAACTGGCAGGAAAATGGATCAGCCACACCCCAAAGCTATAATAATCAGATGGAGTGTTTCAATTGTGGCCAAGTAGACCATTGGAGAAATGAATGTCTGTATCTGGTTGAGCAAACTGCCCCACCCACTGATACGTCACCTTAGTGGAATTCTAATTGGACTCCATCCAATCGGCAGCCATCACAATGAAGGTTCCCTGAACACAGACAACAGCAGTTGTGCCCTTTCATCCCTGTGGATCAAGATGGACCACATGTTATGTTACTTGTCAAAAATAAACTGTACCCATTTTTGATTGACACTGGGGCATCCAAATCTATGTTAGTTGGTCAAGCAGCAATAAATATCCCCCTCTCTAATAACATAACTAGAGGGATAGGTGTCTCTGGCATTCCTATTGAATATTCTGAAACCGTCCCAGTCCCAGTAACTTTGGGACCCTTACAAGACAATTATGCATTTTTAGTAGGACCCTCAGCACCTTTAAATTTATTGGGAAGAGATTTGCTCTGTAAGATGGGAGCAACCATCTTCTGCACTGCTGAAGGAGTATATTTACAAGTACCTTCAGATAAACAAGATAGTATTTTGGCTACTTTAGATGAAAATGTCACTATGCAGACAAGGTGTATGCAGTCTGACCTCGATAGGAATGAGCACCTAAATTCATTACCCTCTCATCTATGGACCACTCATGATAATGACGTTGGATTTCTGATTTCAGACACTCCTGTCAAAATAACTTTAAAACCCGGAGCAAAGTTACCTCGGGTACCACAGTACTCTTTGATGGTATTGCCCCCATCATTTCTGCCTTAGTACAACAAGGAATTATAGTACCTACAACACGTCCATGTAATATTCCAATTCTACCGGTAAAAAAACCTGGTAAACAAGCTTACAGATTTGTGCAAGACTTGCAGGAAGGCAATAAGGCTGTCTTGCCTGTTTTTCCAATCGTACCAAACCCAGCTACGATTTTAAGCTGCATTCCACCTACAGCACATTGTTTTATGGTTATAGATATCTCATCAGCTTTTTTCTCTATCCCAGTGCATCCAGATAGTCAGTATTTGTTTGCATTCATTTATAAAGACCAACACTATACTTGGACCCGACTACCCCAAGGATATGTAGACTCCCCAACCCTATTCTCTAGAGAAATGCACAGACAACTGCAGGATTTACAGTTACCACCACATTCAGTATTGGTCCAATATGTAGATGATATTCTTATAGCTTTACAAAATACCAAGTCTTGTATTGAGGACTCACTTTTAGTTTTAAAGTTTTAAGCTGAATGAGGTTTTAAGGTAAATAAATCTAAACTGCAGTTCTGTCAAGAAAAGGTACAATACCTGGGACACGTCATTTCTATGGGTTCACGTCAAATACTTCCAAGTAGAATCACCTCCATCCAGACTGCTCCCCCAGCCCTGTAACTCAGAGACAACTCAGGGGATTCCTCATCCTAGCAGGTTATTGTAAACAGTGGGTGCCCAATTTTTCAGAAATTTCAGCCCCTCTGTTACAGCTTCTAAAAAAGGAGGTCACAGACCCTCTGCCTTGGTCCCCTGAACATGAAAACACCTTTCAGGCACTAGTAAACCCACCTGCTCTGGGGCTCCCAGATTATTCTAAACCCTTTGTTTTCTTCTGTTGTGAAAGAAATAAAACTGCCGTGGGGCCTGTTGGCGCAAGCACGCACAGGAGGCTATCGACCTATAGTATATTACAGCACTCAGCTAGATCCTGTTGCTTTTGGCTGTCCACCCTGTTTATGAGCAGGTGCAGCCGCTGTTGTTTTGATTGATATGGCAGCACCATTGACATTAGGACATGACACTATACTAGCAGTATCTCATGCAGTGCAAGCGTTACTTTTAAAAATAAAAACACAGTATCTTTCCAATGCTCGCCTCACTAAACAGGAGTTTAGTTTATTAACTAATCCCGCTGTTCAAATTACACGTTGCCCACCACTAAACCCTGCTTCATTAATTCCAACCAGTGACTAGGGTGAACCACATGACTGTGTGCTTGTAGTTAACACTTTTCTTTCTCCTAGGTTGGATTTACAAGATGTTCCTTTGCTTAATCCTGATTTAGTTCTTTTTGTAGATGGATCCTGTTTACGAAATAATCTTGGCAAACTCCAGGCTGCATAGTCAGTCTGCTTGCTATCTGCAATTTTACAAACTGGGCAATTACCACCTGGCACGTCCGCACAAACTGCAGAATTAGTAGCACTTTCACTTGCATGTAAAATGGCCAAAGACAGATCTGTTACTATTTATACTGATTCACGTTACGCCCATGGTGTTGTTCATGATTTTGGTACCTTATGGAAGGAAAGGGGATTTTTGACATCCTCTGGGGCACCAATTAAAAATTACCTGTATATTGATAATCTCTTACAGGATTTATTATTACCTTCCAACATTGCTGTTGTCAAGTGTGCAGCTCACCAGTCTAATGACTCCCTAGTAGCTAAGGGAAACAATTTTGCTGACTGGGCTGCCAAGCAGGCTGCTCTTTCACATACTGTTCAGGGGCAATTTCTGCAGCCTATCTTACAAACGGTTACTTTTGACACTACTGTTTTGAAAGCTTTACAAAGTGAAGCATCAGAATCAGAAAGAAAAACAGGGCTGGCCCACAGTTGTTTCCAATGCTCTGATTCAATCTGGCAACATCCTGATAGCAGATTAATTTGCCCTATATCTATGTTAAATTCTCTTATAAAAGCATATCATTTGCCAGCTCATGTCGGGGTACAAGCATTAATCAAACAAATCCAGAAGGATTGGTTTGCCCCAGGACTTTCTGCTTCTGTGCAACATTTCTTGAGCACATGCTCCATTTGTTTACAGCATAACATTTCAAAGGGCACTCTGGCTCCCGCTCAACTGGTACCAAAACTAGTGAGACCATTTTGTGCTTTACAGTGGGACTTTATTGGACTCCCATCTTGTACTCGTTTTAAATATGTTTTGACTATTGTTGATATTTTTTCGGGGTGGTTAGAAGCCTACCCATGGGCTAAAAATGATGCTATTTCAGTTGCAAAAAAATTGTGTTATGAATTAATACCTTGTTTTGGTGTTCCTTGTCAAATATACTCTGACCGTTGAATGCATTTTACTGCTAAGTTAGTTGAATCATTGTGTACAATGCTAGGCATTACTTTGAAATTTCATTGTCCATAGGCATCAGGTATTTCTGAATGCATGAACCAGACTTCAAAAACTAGACTAGCTAAACTCACTTCAGAAACAGGCCTAACTTGGGTGCAGGCCTTACCACTAGCCTTACTTTCTATGCGGTCACAACAGCATCCTACTAAGGGTCTTTCTGCACATGAAATTCTCATGGGTCACCCTCTGCTTATGCCCATGACACCACCACCACCCTTTTCTGAATATGATGCATTTGATAATGATATTCTTTTGTACTGCAAATCTCTTGTTTCTTTCTCTCAGTTTCACCATCGACAAGTAGCAGCCGCTCAAAATCTTCCTGATCCTTTTCTGGCATCCGCTCTACAACCAGGGGATTGGGTCTATGTTAAGTCCTTCTCTAGAAAAACAGTGCTCCAGCCGTGCTGGAAGGGGCCCTTCCTGGTTCTTCTGACAATGTCATCTGCTGTGCGACTGCAAGGATCTCCAACTTGGATCCATATTTTACAAGTCAAAAAAGTTGTGCCATCTGAAGATCAACAACCTTTACCAACTCCAGATTCTCCTCCCATTGCTACTCGTACTTGAAGTAGAACTGTTCCAGTACCTGACGATGCCTAACATTTACCCTTTTGGAAAACTCCAAACAACTGACACTCCGCAAACTCAACAACCATTTCCACAAAAATATTGGACAGCCACTTTGATGATCATTCTTGTTGTACTGTTATTTTTAATGTGGCCATTTTTATTTCCTGCTCCATCGACGCATCACACCAAGCAAGCTATTTGGCATCCACCTTTCAACACCTACCAAGCTATTAAATTTGCCTATGCATCATCCCTCAGTGTCTTTGACTGTTGAATCTGTACTGCTTTACCTACTGTTCATGGGGGATTGATGCTAAGTACAGTCCCTTTAGGTCCTAATGAAACCTGGATGAATCTGATCTATGACACTTCAAAAGACAGGATAGCATTACATCTGTTTAACCGTCAAAATGGAACTGTGTGTTTTCAGAAATTTGGTAAAGTCAAGGTAGGATGGAGTTTTTGTAATGTGACAGTTCCCTACAGGTTTAACTCCTCCTACCATAACACTACCTATGATTCATTTTGTGAACTGGTGCATAAAACATACAAAGAGGTAAGAAATAATTCCGTTTTATACCAACAGCTAGGATTGATCGATAAGAAGGTGTTTCATTCTGAACAAGGTTATATAAATAGTAATATCACCACTAAGGTGGAAGATTGTTACTTTGTGTGTAGTAGAAGAGCCTATAAATGGCTACCAGGAAACTGGTCTGGTAGCTGTTTCTTAGGTTATTTAGTCCCAGCCATTCGACATACATCTGCTTTACCTCAAGGAAAAATTCGTAATGTTTGAGAAGTCAAAAAGCCTGCCAATCTGGTAGGCCAAATTGACGCTTCATGGATTTATCATCATGACTTAGCTCATGCTGGCACCAAAGGAGTATCTCATATGGACTTGGGTGATGACGTCATAGCATGTGCTGGTATAAGTCCAGCATACAGAGCAGTAAAATCAATTTGGGAATTGAGAAAACTGTCTAAATTGCTTGATGTATTAAGCAATGCCACATTTTCTGCTTTAGAACTAGTGACTGATGAACTGACAGCCATGAGAGCTGTAGTCCTTCAAAACCGTATGGCTCTCAATTGCACCCTAGTGGCAAACGGCGGAACTTGCGCTTTAATTCAGGAGGAGTGTTGTACGTTTATTCCTGACAATCAGCATGAAATTGAAAGCCATCTCGAACTCATTAAGAGAGTCTCTGAACTAGCTAAGGCCAAGGAGGCCAATAACTCCACATGGGCATGGTTAACCAACCTGTTCTCAGGTTGGGGAGGTGGACTATTGAAGTTAATTTTATTAATCACAGTATTAGCTCTTATTGCTTTTCTTGTTGTGTTTTCAATCAAAGCATTGATTTTGAAATTAATGTCTTTTAAGACTACTAAAAAAGTGCCAAGGTTTTATATGCCTGCAGTTATGAATATGGATGATGAAATAAAAATGTGTGACAATGTTGAAGGAACCAGCCGCATGGTTATGTTAGATTTAGGGCAAATGTATGATCGACTAAATAGTGATGCTTACACAGCATCAAATGGGGGATTGTAGAATATGAATGACCAAAGTATGTGTTTAAGGAAATTGAGTACGTGGCAATCTGTATGCATTGAGATGAACTTTGTACTGTGAACTCTGAGTAAACTGTGAATAGTGGAAAGCACTGAAAAGCAAGAACCTGCTTGAAAGCAGGAAATGTGTCTTATATGGAAGTGTATCCGATTTTCTTTCTCTGCCTAGACATGTAGTAATGTGAACTGCTTTAAGCCTATGGGTAAACCATTGATTGGTTAATTGTCTTGTGTATTAATTTAATTGGTCTAGTTTATATTTTTGTACTGTCAGTAGTATCACCAGTATATAAGCTTATGCATTCCTTTGTTCGGGGAGTCTCCCTGGTACTTTCCATGAGGCTCCCACATGTGTGTAATAAATACCACTGAAAGAGAGGAAGAAGAGTCTTGTCTTCATTTAAGATAAAAATGTTAAATGCAACAAGAGAGATAGTGGGTGTAAACAGTTATGGGAGAAGATGATGAAGTAAAAGTTTGCAGTCTATTAGTGAGCAGTTAGGAATTGAGGAGCTGTTTATGGAGGGTGAGTACAGTGGCAGGTCCATAGAGTTTTTAGGTGTTCTCTGGCAGCTACTTTGAATTGTTTAGTTTGATTTAGTGATCTAATTTGCAGGGAAGCTTGTTCCATGCAATTGTAGGATGTTATGTTAGACTTGGGTTTACAGACAAGTAGTAAGTCTTGGTCTGAGCTATGAAGTGGTCTTATTGGAGAGCAGTGGGATATAAGAGGTGATATGTTTGGACAGTAGAAAGGTTGGTATACAATAGAATGTATAATCTGAATCTGAGCGAGGAGAAGGAGATGAAGTAGTTCAAGCCAGTTTAAGTGAGAAGCAGTGATGGGTTTTGTAAATTGTGTTGTGCTGAGAATTTTGCTACCTTGTTATAGGTAGAGTCTAATTTAGCTAGAAGTGTGGAGTTAAGGTTTGTGAGAATTTGAGAAATGTACAAGAGGATGGGTAAGAGGTAGGTATAAGAGAGGGTTACTTTAGCTTTGGAAATGAGAAACTTTGTTTCTGTATAGAAGGTCTAGTTTCTGATGGGTCTTCCTGATACTATTTTTGATGTGTAAGTGAAATTTAAGTTGATCATCTATAGTGACACCTAGGAGTTTGGTACTAGTGTCAGCTATGATTGGAGTGTTATTGAGAGACAGTATAGAGAGAGTAGATTTAAGATGGTTATACTTTTTTGGGAGAAAGAGCAAGTGTTTATTTTTTTGGGGGTTCAGAATTAGTTGGTTATTGGTTAGCCAGGTTTCCACTGTTGTAAAAGTAGCCTGAGTAGCAGAGAGGAGATTGGAGGGAGAGTCAGAGATAGTGATCACAGTATTGTCATCAATGGGATGACTGTGGACAAGAAGTATAGACTTGATCGGTGAAGATATTAAATACTAATGGGCCCAGTATAGATCCTTAAGGAATGCCCATTTTTACAGGGAGAGAAGGGGAAAGTGTAGAGTGCCATCTCACTGATTTTAGTCAATCGGTGAGATAGCTAGAAAACCAAGTGACAGTAGTGGGGGATAAATTTAGGTTAGTCAGTTTAGTCAAGAGTAGTGAGTGAGAGATGGTGTCAAAGCCTTTAGAGAGGTCAAGAAATAAGCAGGAGACATATTTGTTGCTATCTCGAGCCAGGGAAATAATGTTGGTACAGGAGATAAGTGCAGTGGTCATACTGTGTTTAGGGCGGAATCCATGTTGAGTGGAAGTAAGTTTTCCTGTAGTAGATGTTGTAGAGTTTGCTTGTGTATGCATTTGGCAAGTACTTTCGAGAGAGGTGACAGAATGGCTGTCAGCCTGAAGTTAGAGATTTCTTGGGAGTTACCTCCTTTATAGGTTCATAGGTTCATACTAGGCTATCTGCCCTAGGGCATTTATAAGCCTAGCCAGAGTGTGTTTGGCTTTCGCCACCCATTTTAAATTAATTTTGCTATGCCTTTTTTTTGAGGTTAGTATACTGTGCCTCTGTCTAACAGTGACACAGAAGTGATAGCTGGGGTAAACCTACGATCTCCCATCCACTCATCAAGATTCCTCTTGAAGAGAGTCAATGTGGGACTCTGCCTAACCTGGACTGGGATTTTATTCCAGAGTGAAGGGAGCCTCTGGGTTATGAATCTGTCCCTCCAGCATGTCCTATTTATTTCAGTGCTGAGGTTCAAGTCTCTCGAGCGTGTAGCTCGATGGGATTTGGATTTTCTGAGGTGCAGCATGTCCATTAATTCCGGGTTGGACA
The DNA here is from genome assembly GCF_019279795.1 of Protopterus annectens. NCBI lineage: Eukaryota > Metazoa > Chordata > Ceratodontiformes > Protopteridae > Protopterus > Protopterus annectens. The sequence continues at coordinate 1,378,011,031 of NC_056725.1, read as the reverse complement.
TGGCTTTATACGTCAGGCACAGATTGCCTCTGAGCAGGTGGTATGCCACTGAGTAGAGCTGGAGTTTCTTTAACCGGGCAGCATATGGCATCTGTTTGAGCCCTTTGATCCTCTTGGTGAGGTACTTTTGGGGTCTTTCCAGTTGCTGCAGGTGTCTGGTAAGGTACATCCCAAAGGGGCATTGTACTCAATTATGGGCCTGATGAGGGATGAGTAAAGAGGCGATGACCTCCCTGATCTAGATGTGAATCCCTTCATGATTAGGTGGGCTATATAAAATGTTTTTCTAACCACTTTGGCCACGTGGTTGTCAAATGAGAGATTGCTATCAACTTGGGTCCCCAGGTCCCTAATGACTTCTTCTGTACTTAATGGATTACCACCTATGTGGTAATTTGTGGGCACTTTGTTTTGCCAAAGGGATGACTATACACTTTTGGCGTTTAGCTTGAGGCCATGGCTCTGGCACCAGTTGTCTGTTTCTATGAGGCCCTTTTGGAGGATGCTTGTGTCGGCTGGAGAGTTGATTATGGCGCCCAGTTTGCAGTCATCTGCGAACTTGGTCAGCCACAGTCCTTCCGTGTTGGCCTGTACCGCCGAGAAATATATACCGAACAAGAGAGGTCCCAGGACTGAGCCTTGTGGGACGCCACTTATAACTGGTTTGGAGTCTGACATGGCTCCAGCAATTCTAACCATGTGGGTTCTGTCCTTGAGCCAGTTTGCAACCCATCTGGTGACATAGGGGTTTATATTTAAGCTGGTGAGCTTATCTATAATGTCCGAGTGGGGTATTGTATCGACGGCTTTTGCGAGGTCCAGGTAGGCTGTGTGGACCACTTTCCCCTCGTCAATGGCCTTGGTGACTGTTTCAAAGAAATCGACCAGGTTTAAGAGGCAGGATCTGCCCTTAACAAAGCCAAACTGGGTAGGATCCAGTGTCTGTAGGTCCCCAATATCTTTATTTATGAGGTCCATGATGATCCTTTCCATAGCTTTGCAGACCAAGCTAGTCAGGCTTATGGGGCGATAGTTTCCAGGATCCGTTGAGGCACCACCTTTGTGGAGAGGGACCACTGTTGCTGTACGCCACTCTTTGGGTACATATCCTGTAGTAAGGCTAAGATTGAACAGTAGTTTTATGTTTGGGTTTAGCTCTTCTTGGAGTTCATGTAGGACGCAGCCCGGGACACCATCTGGTCCCATTGATGCTGTGTTTTTTGCTTTGGAGAGGGCGGCTCTTACCTGAGCATCTGAGATGTCAGGGGGGCAGCACTCTGTTGGGATAGATATTTGTCCTTTTGGTGGGGAGAGGGGGGAGAAGTTTGCACTGAACCTGTCAGCTAGGATGTTGGCAATGTCTGTGGGCTCGGTGTATTTTTTGTCATTTTGGACTAATTCTGAGCATATCTGGGAATTCCCACCCAGGTTCCTAACATAACTAAAGAAAGCCTTGTGATTATCTTTAGTGTCCTGTGCAATTTTTCTCTCGAAGCTGGCCTTAGACGATTTTATGAGTGCCCGTAGTTTTTTGCTAATACTGATCAGAGATGCCTTCCCTTTTTGGGATTTTGCTCTATCATGTAGTAGCTTCCTCCTTCTATTGTATAGTTTGTTTATGGCTGGGGTCCACCAGACAGGACGTCTGCCTTTGGAGGATTGGGTCTTGGTTTTATTTGGGATTGCATGATCCATGCATTCCTGAAGGTGTTCATAGAATGTGTTTATAAAGGATTCTGCGGTCTGGGCTGTATTTTCCACAGGCCCGGGGGCTTTGAAGGATTTTGCCTCGGTTTTGAGGCGTGTGAAATTTGCTTTAGAAAAGTTTTTCACTGTGGTTTTCTGGGCAGGGCGTGGGGTCGGGATGTGAATATCCAGTGAGATTAGTTTATGGTCTGATCTTACCAGTGAGGGATACACTTCTGGTCTAGAGCATAGTGTCCTCATGTTGGTGATGATCAGGTCCAGTATGTTTTCCCCTCTTGTGGGAGTGGTAACAAGTTGTTCCATAGCATTTGAGTTTATAAATTTTAGGAACCTTTGGGCTAGGGTGTTGGAGCTAGAGTAATGCTCCCAGTCTATGTTTGGGTAGTTGATGTCGCCCAATATAATGGTGTTTGGAGAGACCTTCATATTTTCCAGTATTCTCAGGAAGGCCAAGTGGGGTTCCTGTGTTTGGGAGGGTGGTCTGTAGCAGGATATAAACTGGAAGGCAGTTTTACCCACAGTTAGTTGCACATGGATAGTCTCTGATGCTTCGTGCTGTGCCACCAACCTGGAGGTGTGGGTATCTTTGACAAATATTGATACTCCCCCTCCTTTTGTGGTTCGGTCCAAGTTTTGGGGCCAAAAAGCATGGTATGAGGTATAACCTGGTAGTGCTGGGGTGCTCTCGGGAGCCTTGAACCAGGTTTCTGTTACTGCACAGATATCGATGTTCTCCATGCTAAGGAGAGTTTCGAAAAGTGCATCTTGAGGTTTAGACTTCTGGCGTTGAGTAGCATTACTCTTAGTTTCTTATCCCTTGTGATACCTATGGAGGTGGGTTTGTCTTTTGAGCCTTGCCTAAAAAGGCACTATGGGGTAGCAAGAGCCTTTGCCAATATCCGAAGCCCAGGGTGACAGGTGCAAGCCGTCCCTAGCGAAGCATCGTGGCTTGTCGAGCATGTCATCCCAGGCTGACAGGCATTGGATCCCCTTTGAATGACACCAACACTTAAGCCAATTGTTGAAATTGATCATCTTGTCTTCATATTGTGGCATCATTCTTGGTGAGGGTAAGATGCTACTCAAGGTCAGGGTCATACCGGCCTGGGCTACATGCTCAGAGAGCTCCTCTATGTCTCTTTTCATGTAGCCCAGGGAGGTACGTCTCAGGTCATTCACACCAGCATGGACAATGACTGAGTCATATTTGTACTTGCCTTGGAGTGACCTGAGTGCTTGTGTTATGTGGCGGATCCTAGCGCCCGACAGGCAGCTCACCGTGACCTTCTCCTTGTTCAGCCTGGTGAGCGGGACGTCAGTGTGCCTGATGATAGAGTCACCTATTACAAGTGTATCAGGTGTGTTGTTTAGCCTTAAGGGCTGTGACTGTTCGGCACACTGGCTTTGTGAGCTATGTGTTGCACGTGTTTTGTTTTGGGGTAGCGGTTGCTTGGGTGTCTGCTTTGGAGGTCTCTGCTGCTTAGGCAGATTTTTATTTAGAGCCTCCAGTATGTTTTGTGTGTTTATGTGTTTGGTTTGTTGTCGTGGTAGGTCTATGTGAGACTGGAATTGTAGTGAGTGTGGTTTCCTTCTCCTCCTGACTGGTTACGCCAGTACTGAGTTGAGAGAGCTTAGCCTCCAGTTTGGCTATATGGTTGCATCTCTCACATGTGTTGGAATTTGTTGGGAGGAGGAGAGGGTTGTCTGTGTACATGAGGCAGTTGTAACATTGCCTCAAGATTCCCAGATTCACCAGCTGGACCGAGAGGAGATTGACAACTGACCTTTGGACATGCTAGAATAGTATTGGGAATTCCTTTATAATTGAAAAAAGGGCCAATGGGGAACAAGGTACTCAAGGGGAGTTTATGAGGGTGTAGTGCTTTTAATTTTTAGAGCTGACTTATATAATTGCTTTAGTGAGCAAGTGCCAGGTAACTTAAATGCAATGTGTTACAGGTAACTTAAATGCAAAACGACAAACAGTAACTTTCTTTCAAGTGAAACAAGGAAATAAGTACAGTAAGCAATGCAGATATCACTAGGGATCCACAGAAGTGCTAAAAGGCCGCGTTTTAGGTGGAATTAGCGTTTCAGGAAATAAACAAACAACAAGCATACAAATAAAGCTAGATTCAGCAGGCCTGGATCTAGTCTATGCTACAGCAAACAAGGTGTACCAATTTCAGTAAGAAACAGTTAGAATATGCAGGCACCATAAGCCTCTAACCAGAAATTCCCTGCTCAGAAGGGCAGAGTCCAGCCTCTCCTCCCACAAGAGTGCAGACCGCAATCCTTCTTAACGTAAAATAACTGGCCTGAAGCCCAAGTGCTTAAACCAGAACTAATACACTTTTAGAATAACAGACACTGAGCTCTCAATCAGCAGTTCCCAACTTAGAAGGATGTAAGCTACCTGTCCTGCCACCACAGTGCAGGCCACAAACCTTCCTAATGTAAAACAACTGGTCTGAAGCCCAAGTGCTTAATCCAAAAGACTTAGAAATGATAGCTACACTTTAATCAAGTTACTACCAGCAGTAATAAATACAACTGAATACTTTAAAGAATGCCTGGATTAGTGCTCAAGTTATACAAACAAAGCTAGATTCAGCAGGCCTGGATCTAGTCTATGCTACAGCAAACGAGGTGTACCAATTTCAGTAAGAAGCAGTTCAAATTTATAGGCACTATAAGCTTTAACTAGAAATTCCCAGCTCAGAAGGACAGAGTCCAGCCTCTCCTCCCACAAGAGTGCAGAACACGAACCCTCTTAATGTAAAATAACTGGCCTCAAGCCCAAGTGCTTAAACCAGAATTAATACACTTTTAGAATAACAGACACTGAGCCCTCAATCAGCAGTTCCCAACTTAGAAGGATGTAAGCTACCTGTTCTGCCACTACAGTGCAGACCACAAACCTTCCTAATGTAAAACTGGTCTGAAGCCCAGGTGCTTAAACTAAAAGGCTTACAATGAGTTACACCAAGCAGTAATAAATACAATTGAGTACTTTTAAGATGACGCAAAAGCAAAATAATGTAGGAAAAAACACAAATACAGTAAAAGCAGATATTTTTTTTGGATAGGTAGAGTGTAAAATTCTTTCCAGAGAAAGATGGAGCTTTTGACTCAGGGATGGAGCGGTTAATCAAGATGGATACAGGGAAAGCAATAGTATTAACTGCTAGCTGAAGGAAGTAGAGAGGAATGTTAGCTAAAATAGAGCAAGGTTTTAGTTTGGAGAATAGAGATTTGATATAAGTAGTGGACACAGGTCTTAGGAAAAATGTATTGGAGGAGTTAGAGGTGGGAGACTGGACAGAGGTGTTAGGGTTGTTAGTAGAAGAGGGATTGGTGTTTATCATCTTGGATATGGATTCGATAGAAAAGATATTAAACATGGAGGCAGTTTCTTCAGGTGTCTTATCTGGGTGAGGATTGAGGAAGGGGTGCCAGGGTGCAGTGTGTGGCTGATTGAGTTCCAAAATTATTTGTGATTAGATTTTAGTGCTATAGGAGGGTTGAAGTAGAAATCCTTTTTGTCTTTAGCAATGTTTTTTTAGTTAGATTTCTAAGTTCTTTGTACTTTTGCAAGTCAGAAGGGAGCTTGGTTCTCAGCCACATTTTCCATATCCTGTCTCTCATTAGGGTGCAGGTAGCTTTGGAGAGCCATGGGGATATTTTAGATTTTATTCTTACTGTGTGGAGAGGTGTGTGGGAATTGAGTATGTTAAGAAAGATAGAATTAAATGATAGGATGTCTTCAAGAGGAAGTTCACTAAGATGGTTCCAGTTAATTTGTGAGAAAATGGTTTTAAAGGTGTCAGGGCAGAAGTTAGATAGTTTGCAAGTAATATATCTATGTGCTCTGGAGAATTCGGGAGTAAATCAAAGAACTTTTATTAGTAAGTGGTCACTGAGTGAGTTGGGTAGGGTTTCTGGGTTATGATATAGGGAGGGGTCAGATACAAGTATCCAATCAATTAAGGTAGTAGGGATGTGCAAGTTATTTGAGTGTGTGGGTTCTGATTGTGTAAAGCCATGAAGGTTGATGCAGGAAGTTGAGTTAGGGGGCATTTAGATTAAGCCAATTTATATTAACATCACCAAGGAGAATGGTTTCATTTGGATAGTTTTCAGAGAGATATGAGAGAGAGTTTTCCATAAGGGGTATATTGTTGCCCGGAGTTCTGTAGATGGCTACTATAATGATGATAGAGTAGTTATTAAGCTTGAAGTTAGCAGCCAAAATTTCAGCTGGATGGAAAGAGGGGATTGGGTTTTTGAGAGGTAAGGGTTAAATGATTGGAGTAGACAATGGCAACTCCACCCCCTTTTTTCTTATGGCAATTGCTCCTTCTCTTGTTCTGTAAAATCCCCCCTGTTCTGCAGTACTTTAACCTTTGGTAGTCCCTGTAAATAATTCTTGTTACTTCTTAACCACATCTCTCTCTCTTATTTCCACCCTATTTTTAAACTCCACTTTAATTTTATCCCACTCCCTAGGTATATTTTCAGAAGAAATTTCTGTTGGTTGATAACTCCCAAATAATTTCCACTACCCATTCCTTAAATTCCTCTCTCTTCAACAGATAGCTGGGAAAGTGCCAGTGTCTCATTTTTATTTCATTACTCTTCATTTTTATTTTATTTATTATTGGCATGGGATATGAAATAGTTATTGGATACATATCAACACTTTCAATTAAATGCACATGTTCTTGTGAAATATATGTTCTGTCTAGCCTAGACCAGTTTTTGTATCTTAGGGAATATGCAAATTCACTCTGAACTTCTACTACTGAATTCATATCTTCCATGCCAACTGTTTTCATAAATTTCTTTAAAAATCTACCCTCCTTTGCTGCACTTTCCCTTCTGGGCCTTGCTACAAATCAAGTTCCAGTCCCCACCTATAAGTAATATTCCCTGCTGAAAACTGATTATTCCTCACAGAATTTTCTTAAGCTCCATTTTAGCAGTTTTAGGTGGAATATAAATACACGCCAGTATAAATAATCCTTCTCCCTTGCCAGTAGCCCCTTAGTACTACAAATCTACCATTATCTTTTTTATCCTCTGCTATCACTGTTGGTGCTCCTCTTGCAATTAATAGAAGTACTCCTCTTTTCTTCTGTTTCTGGTATTCCATTGAATAACTGTACTGAAAGCCTTTATTTATTAAATTCACGTTCATTTCTTTTCAAATGCATCTCCTGTAGCATAGCTATTTGCACTCTACATTCACTACTCTTTCTTTTTGTATATATCTGTGAGACCATTTACATTTAAAGATAATATAGAAAGCATCATTATTTTAAAAGTTGTTATTCCCACCTTTTGTGTGTAATAGCTTTTTTTTATGTAAAGCATAATAACAAAAGCAAAAAGGACTAAAATGTAAAAAGCAACAAAGAAACCAGCCAGGTCCAAACAAGTTTTTAATAAAAACACCTCTAGCGCCTCGGCAAAAAAATGCCTTCCGGGAGTGCAAAATACAAAGCACCAACAAAAGATATATATATATATCTTTTGTTGGTGCTTTGTATTTATATATATATATATAGGTTCACTTTATAATCCCGAAATCCTGAAATATCGAATTTCAGAATTTCAAGATCATAAACCCGAAATCTTACAACCCTGAAACCTCAGAAGCACGAATTTTAAAATTGCGAATCCTACACTAACCATACACATACACACACACCCCCACACACAAGCACACAAACCTACACTACACTACATACAAGCAGGGGGGCAAGCCCCCCTTTACCCCACACACACACCCTACTTAAATATACTAACTCCAAGGTCACACTACACAGACAAACACATGAAAACACCATTACACACCTACATTCCCCTCACGCACATACACCACAGTCACAACACACACTGATGCACACTAAAGCCCCTAACCAAAACCCTTAAACATAAATACCTGAACGTCCACCTATCCATTCACACACTGCAACACCAGAAGCGCTACTTCAACATCCCCTAACTTCAGGATTTTGAAATTCGTGCTTCTGGGGTTTTATAATCTTGGGATTCTGAAATTCGATATTTCAGAATTTCCGTATTATAAAATGTTCCTATATATATATATATATATATATATATATATGTGTGTGTGTATATATATATATATATATATATATATATATATATATATATATACATACACACACACACCCACAAAAATCCACACTATAAAACAGTAAATCAATTAAACATTCATTCAAATTAAATCAAAATGAATGACTAAAGGACTAGTTTTCTTTTGCTGTTTAATATCTCTAATGTGCTCCTGTAGTCTAATCTTAAAAGTTCTTTTGGTTTCCCCTACATAAAAAAGACTACAGGGGCACCTCAAAGCATAAATTATACCTTCTGTTTGTCAGCAGTATTGGCCATTTGGATAAAAACAAATACCATTGATGTATTAAGCAATAACCCATGCCTGGGTGTGGGTAATGCTGGATTTACTCATGGTTGGTGTGGTTTGGTCACAAGGGTGAAGCCCGAGTGGCCAAACAACTGGACGGGCAACTGGACCTTTTTCCATTAGTATAAGGCTGATTTACAACGTGCATGCTGACCAGTCAGCGTGCACGTTTTGGAATATTAATGGGGGGTCATTGTATAATGTAAAGTAATTCACCACATAATTACATACAGAACATTTCTTACATCTACTTATTTCTTTAACTAATATTTCTTTATGTAAATTTTCTACAAGTTTAGCAAATTTGCTGTGAACTATAATACCCTGGATATTCCTACCCCTTTTGTATGAAAAATTGGGATTTCTACATAATACACATTTAAGCTCCCTAAATTTAAACAAAAAATTCCAAAACTGTTTAATAATATCCACTATCTGACTAGTAAATATATTGTACATTGTAACTATGTACATATTTCTTCGTTCTTGTTTTTCTTTTCTTTTTCTATCCATAATATCTCTAATTATTATTATTAGTATTACTACTACTCAGTAATGTAGTTTCTAACTTAACTACAGACTCTTTGATCTCCCCCATGTAATATCCCCTCTTTAGAAACATCTCTAGTGTTCTATTCATTTCTGTTTATAATTCTATAGGATTGTTGCATAGCCTGTATACTCGCAACAATTCACCAAAAGGGAGTGAATTCAACAAATGGGGGGAATGGCAACTAGATCTATGTAGAAATTGATTGTTTTCAAACTTTTGATGAATTCTAACTTATTTTTTCTCCTTCAACACCTTGTAGACATATATCCAGAAATACTATAGAATTACCAAATTGCAGTCCATCAAAATTTAATTGTAACCTATTCTTGTCCAAATCTTTAATAAAAGAAGGAAGCATATATATATGCCCCCCTTACATAAGAAAATCAAGTCATCAATAAATCTGTAATACTTGATGGCATAGTTGTTAAAAAAACACGTCTGTAAAGATACTCAACCTCAAACAATCCCATAAAGAGATTAGCATAGATGGGGGCAAATGACTCCCCATGGCAGTACCTGTCATCTGTTTATAAATATATTCACAGAAACAAAAGTAGTTATTTAAACAGAAATCAATTAATTCTAAGATGTAGCAGTGGTGGTGCAGCGGTTAGTGTTGTCACCTCACAGCAAGAGGTTTTCCGGTTCGATTCTCGGCTGGAGTGCCTTCTGTGTGGAGTCTGCATGTCCTCCCCGCGGTCGAGTGACATTAAAGACATGCAGGTAGGTGAATGGGTGTGCCTTCTTTGAAGGTTGGACATCGGGCTGGCACCTTGGCACCATAAAAATCTACTGCCAATCATAAGTGAACTGGAGTTCCACTGTGGCAACCCCTAACCAGGAAAAGCCGAAAGACATTACTAGTTACTTACTGGGCTTTCTCCCATAACAAATATTAAGGCTTCTATTCCATATATATGATGAATTGTGGTGTATAAACTCTTCACATCTATTGAAAACCAATACATTCCTTCTGTCCATTTTATGTTCTCAATTTTCTTCAAAAAATCAAATGTGTCTTTAATAAAAGAAGGTAATTTAGTCACATAAGGCAATAAATAATTATGTAAAAATATTCCAACATCTCGTAAGAAATAGTTTGAGGTTGAAATTATAGGTCTGCTTGGTGGATTTATTATACTTTTATGTAACTTTGGAAGACAGTAAAAATAAGCCAACAAACTATTCTCACTATACAATTTTTTATCTATATCTTGTTTGGAAAAGTATCCTAAACAGCAGCCTTTTTGCAATAATACATTTTATGACACCTTACTATATGTATTTTCATCTCTTAAAACATTTTAGATACTGGCTAAAATGCATTATTACTAGTTTATTCCCCTTATCTGAGGGTTTAAAGACAAGCTCTTTTTGTTGCCCCATCTCTCTCGAAGCTTTCCATTCAGCTTTAGTTAAATTAGAAATAATTGAACTTTTATTTCTCATAAATTCTATAAGACCTTGTTCCATGGAAAAATGCACTATAGCAGAACACTGTTGCACACCCTCATAACTATATGGGGGAATAAAATCACTTTGACACGCAATTTTGGTTGTATCAACAAACAATATGCATTAAAAAGCAGTTAATTTTTTAATTGTCTAGTTCCATCTTTTGTGTTACATGCATACACCAATATTTGGCAGGTTGATCTTTTATACAGCTTTCTCTTCATATCCATTTGAGTCTGTATCACATCTTACAAAACTTTGTTTTATTGAAAGCTGTCAGGAAAAAAAAAATCACACCCCCTAAAACCTATTAACTTATCTTCAAATATTGAAGTTTTTCCCTCCTAATAGGAACAATTGTCCCAGACTGACAGCCAAACTCATAGACCTGGGTTAACCTAAAAGGAAGGTTATCCATGCTAAGAAGCGTGGTGCAGCCTGTGCTTCGACTAAGTGCTATTTGGGTTTGTCTGATCTTTATTACTATTCCCAGGTTGGGAAACACTTGAATGCTTTCAGAAAACATTATATTCTAGCAATTGAAAGAAAGCCATTGTCCAAGATGTTTATTCCTGAGGAAAAAGGCCCTCTTCTTCACAATCTTTTTTTCATCAAATGGCAGTAAAGACCCTTTTAAACAGTCAGACAAGCTCACCTTATTAATGCATGTGGCTGCCACCATCCTTATGTTGCCTCTGGCCTATATAAATATGCCTGTTAACTTTGTAGCGCAAGAAATCTGGACACGGTTAAAATAATGGGGGGGGGGTAAAGACCCAGAAATTAGGGCCACATTTTAAATATTGCTCCTATAAACTTATAACATTACTAGAATAATAAAATTTGTGTTGTCATGCATTCTTTTGAAGGATATGAAGTCTGAAACCCAAATGTATGTCAGTGACTTCCAGGAAAACACTAATTTTGAGGAGCAGACCAAAATGAGGCAAAAAATGTGGACAATTGAGAAGTATGTGGAAAATCTAGTGGTATCTGTGAAGCACTGGGGCCAACATTGCTAATCTTGGAGCAACCTCTTCTAGTCTTTCCTTTCCTAAAAAGAAACTGAAGTAGAGAGTCTTCTCAAAGAAAGCAAAGTACATAGCTTTCTATCCACTGGAATGCAATTAGACATCTGGCAGATATACCCCAGACCTGGCATGGAGACTCATTTTTTAAATTTATTTATTTAACATTTGTTAACCGGGAAAGTCCAACTTGGAACAAAGCCAATTTTCAGTGGAGGCCTGGGGAGAAATGCTCTAGATGCATGTCTTTGTAATGTGGGAGGAAACCAGTGCACCCAGAGGAAACCAACACTAATGCAAGGAGAACATGCAGACTCTACACAGAAGGCACCCCAGCCAAGAATAGAACCGGAGAACCTTTTGCTGTGAGGCAACAATGCTCCCTATTCAAATGGGTTAGGAATTGTAATGCAAAGTCCCAACACATATAGGAGGGATGGAAAATACAAATGAGTAAATATCAAACATTGCTCTGCTCAATGCCTTTCTTTGTATACTTATAGTTTACGCCCATGCCACCTGTGGTCTGAAAGAAGGCAAGTTGCATAAAATCTTGAAGGAAATGTTAGCTATGCCTTCCTCACACTAAAACCCTGAGGATTCCAGGTACCATGAGAAGCCAGGATTGATCTGTGTTGCATCCTTTTGTCAAGCATTGATTCTACCACCTGTTACAGCTGACTATGGAGAAATCCATTGTTTTGATAAACAGGTGGACGTGCTAATTCAGAGGGAGTGTAATCCTGGTCCATCCAAGGGTATCCACCTTCAAAATGGCAGTCTGAATGATATAACTGTGACATTTCTGCACTGACCCAGTAATCAAGGAGCCTCAATCTTCACCACTAGCACCAGTGAATAATGTACACATTGGGAGGATGACAAGTACATGCACAGTAAAGTACAATACAATTTCCCTTAAGAGCTTGCAGAGATCACAGCCATTCTGAGGCTGGTTTCTCCCTATTTCTTCAGATCCCCAATAAGACTCCCCCCTGGTACAACTATAAGGTTAAGATCTCAGCTGAGTGGCCAAGCTAAGACCTCCAGCACCTTCTCTGTCCAACCAGTGTTTTGTGTCCCTGCCCAAGTAGCTGACACACACACAGATTTGATTTATATACAAACACTCACATGGGAAAGTCTGGAACAGGTTTACTAGCTATGTCCCCTTCTGCCCAGACTATAAAGTAGTACCAGGTTCCACCAGCCACTACTTAACTACTTTTAAGGTCCTTACCAAAGGGTGCTCACTCTTACTGTGTAATGTTACTATTAATCCAAATGGTAAGTGTAACCCAGACTTTCAAGGCTATTTAGGAGTGGCCTGTCCAGTGTCACCAGATGCATATGCAAGTACTCTAAGAGCTTAAATATCTCTAAACAAACCAGCCACAATTAAAATGTTTCAATATATTTAATAATAAATAATAAAAGAACAAGACAATGCAAAAACAACACAGTAACTACAGAATTCAGAATCACAGGAAAAAGTTTAAAAAAACATTGCAGGACAGTCTCAATAAATACAGAAAACATCTAAACTAATCTTTACTATGTTCCTATCTATATCTGAAGGATACTATCTCTAAATAAATTACTTACAGAGCAAGGCAAATGCAGATGAGTGGATGTTCTTGCTAGGTTGAGGATAAGATACAACATGCACAGACTTTCTCTGATAGAGTTCTTAAATTAATCAGCATTACTACTGGGTTATCTCAGATGACATCACTTTTTGTCACCTGCCTTCAGTTCCCAGGCTAACCAGATACTAACATCTCTGTGTTAAAAATACTTATCTCTCAGATGTGCAGCTGCTAGGATGTCAGAGCAATAAAAACACTTTACATTTAAACCTAGTAATTATTTCTGTTTCAAGACAATATAAAGAAATGTCTAGCTCTAGACATCCTATCTCCTTCAGTGAAACTGAGAGATTAACACAATCGTAAAACAATTCACTTATTTTCTTAAAGTTTTGCAAGTTAACTCTGTATGTTCCAGCTTCTGCTATTAAAACATACGTTTGCACAGGTATATAGTTTATATACATTTCTGTTCTTTTCCAGTAGGGTACACTGTAGTTACATTTTAGCTCAGTACTTTACACACACTTCTATACCAATAGTTTAATATACTCATAACATACAGTTCTCTTACATTTGTAAGACAAGCATATAAATCATATTAATATTTTCAAGTGACATATAATTATTTACAAAATTTCAGATAGCTGGACTGGCAGTATTTCCCTGGTGTCACAGTAACCATACCACTTTTGGGCAGCTTTTTTTTTTCTGAGAATAAGCACAAAGAATGAGGGAGGCTTGGAAGCCAAACACTAAGAAATCCTAACTGGCTAATGATTATCCCTGTGATGGCAGAAAAAGGTACCTAAAACCCACAGATGTGGAAGCACCAGTAGTTGTGTGCTGTCTGTAGACTTTTTATGTAGTACCAGCTGAATCCTTCATCAAAGTCTTGCTGTTTGTTTTAGTGGCTTGCCTTGCCCCCTGAATCCCTCTTACCATGAAGAGAACAGTAAAGCATTTCATCAAAGGGATCTTACACCTTAGGCCATGAAAGATGGCAGTTGTATGACCCTGGGGCCTGAATTAGAAATTCTGATTCTACCACCTCCCCACCTTGAGCCTGCAGCACCAGCTCACATATATCTCTTTCATGGAAGCCTTTTGTCCTGGTGGCAGTCACCTTGGTCAGGAGAGTCATAGAACTGTAGGCTGCAATTTGTATGGAGCTCTTCCTGGTCTTCCACACAGTCACAGTGGTTATGAAAGAAAGGTTAATACACAGTGGTGAGGGAGGTGCCACTAAACCAGGCTATATTACTAGCAGTCTTTTTGTCTGAAAATCAGAACAAGTATGAAAGAATCCTGCATTCCTTGGATTTCCATTGGTGGCTAAATTACTTCCTGGAAAGAAAAAAAGGCATACAGGAATACTGATCAGCTTTTTTAGCTTTTCACAAAAGATAGGGATTGACCTTTCAAAGCAAACCATCTCCCACTGTATAATTTCCTGTCACTAATACCCTGTGAAACAGTTACCATGGGACATTAGGTTTAATTCCACCATGATCTCAGCCATTATAGTAGTCTTCCTGAAAGACATTTTGACTAAGAGCTGCCATGTGTTCCTCTTTTTCATACCTTCCGTAAACACTTGTAGATTGGAGATGTTGAGGGCTGGGTCAGGGTTTTCTTCTGCAGTTCTGAAAGGCATTTTGCTTTCCTTGTCCACAGGTGTGTACTATCCACCCTATGGGCAGGGGTTGCAGGCTTTGAGACTCTTTCCTGACATTGACTGCAGCTGTAAAATACATGAAGAAAATTACAGTTATCGACTTCCCATAGTTGTTCACATGCAGTCACTGTTGCAGTTCTGTTCCCCCTCCCCCTCCTTGCCAGCCTTGGTAAAGTAAAGTGGGAGACCAAGCCTTCCCCTTGTTTCCTTGTATCCAGCTATACTTGGTCTTTGGTTAAAGTTTGAGACCTCTCAGTATTTCACATGGTATCTGAAAGACTTCCACCTCTGGCTAGCAATCTGACTTGTTACAGTAAGCTATTCATGGGCTTAAGAATGAACAGAAGTTGGCAAATCATATGACTTTTTTTATACTGAGATGTGATGGCTTCTGGAGGCTGGAAATGTAAGGGCAAAGTTGGGGAGGAGGGGCTGAACATTGAAACTCTCACCAGAAGTTGGACTGCATCTTGTGGCAGAAATTCCTGAAGTTATGACTCCAGTTGTGCCTACATTGCAATTATGGTAAATTTATAACCAGTGTGCCTACTCGTAATATATGGTGGAAATCACATAGCATACCAGTATCTTACCTTCAACAACTTTGGTTTGTGGTGGGAAACATGGCAGGCCTTGCTGAAGTACAAAAATAGATGTCTATCATTAGACACTGTTGCAGTAACATAAGACAATATGGACTGTATCTTGTCAAGGATGTCTGAAGTCCAGGTAGTATACCAAAGTTTTTTGGGGTGCCTGCCCCTTATAAACACACTGCATGAGAGCATGTCAAACAGTACACTTAGAAGGTAACATTATCCCCCCTCTCTTTCAGAGTTATATTTAGATCTCTCTCTCCCCTTAACTAGTCTAAATGTGTTGGTCTCATTTATATTCTTTACACAAAGTATTTTATGGTAGGTACTATTAAGTTTAACTGTGTAGTTTTCATACATTGTGTCATATCATCATGCCACTTGTGACTTCCAGTCTTCTCTCGACAATGTATAGTTTGAGTTTTCTTAGAGTTCTCAAGCAGTCACACTTCCCTCCATAATTTTGATAAATCGGTCCCATATTTAATTGATACCCAGCCTTAGCTGTTCCTGGTATAGCAGTTTTGGAAATCAATTCAAATTTCTTATGACTTGTCCAGTCTGTATTCCCCATCTCATTGCCAAATAAGCAAGAACTATTCAAGCCATTCCCTACTGGCCTTCTTTACCATCTCTTTACTTGGTGTCATTAAATCCATAATTATTGTGTCTTCTAGTAGACTTTTTCATGTTTGAGCATCTCATAGAACCCCTTCTCCCTTCCTTACTTTAAAGTTAAAAGCCAATTTCCACCTAGTTTCTAATTTCATAGTCCTGGATGTCAACCCCTGGATAAGTTTTAACATCACCCCCCCACCCACCCACACACACACACACACACACACCACTTTTTTTTGTCCTGACAAAGTAAATGCAGATGTTCTTCATGTGAGTCAGTTGCAGTCCTTAAGGTTTCAGAGTTGTGCATCTGTTCAGTGTACATTCCCTCTCTCCATTTACTCTGACCTCAGGTCTCCTAACCTCCAGACATTGCTCATTATAAAGGCAGATGCATGGTTGATAACCTTCAGTTCCTTCTTGCTGCCTGTTTTGATTAGTGAGGCATTCATTATAGTCTGCTGGGCCAGGTCACAAGTGGAAGTGTGCAGATGAGTACCACCCAAAGGGTGCTTCATTACAGCTGCTAAGGACTGGGTGTTCCCAAATAGAGATCCAGGGGTGCTGACAAAACAGAGCAATTGTTTGTGTATTTGGGTTTCAACCACAACACTGCATCTTGTGACATGTGTAGGAACTTTAAACTGAAAACCATGAAAGCATGAAGAGACACCTTCTGGGCACCATTATGTAAAATAAAGCTAACAGCATATATCCAAAGATCCTATATGGTATCTGATTGTGATCATCCTGGTTTCTGTTTGTGAAAGTATTATTCTAGGCTGGAGAAGTCTTAAGGATGCTAGTAATGATGTGGTTCTCTTACAGCCCTTAAGCACAGCATCTAAAAAGTTTCCTGTCAACCCCCACCCCAGTAACATTAAGGAGGCTATCATGTTTGATTTCTTGGGTGCGTTTGTCCAGATTGACAGAAAAGCCACACTTTCACTCAGTGATTATGCCTCATTGCCAGTACAAAGACTCTTTGATCAAGTCCGGGGAAGAGGACTTGGCCTCTGCTGATAGTTGATTATGACCATATGTCAGAGCAAGAGTCCTATATTTGTTTCAAACTACATCCAGTGACAGTGTAGGAGGGTACATTGAGCATATGATAACATTCATAGCCACCCTCAGTGATGATTCTTGTTGGCCCAGGGTTTGTTAACTGGCCTGCAAAGCTGGCAAGCAGACCATACCAGATTTTCAACATTAGGTGAATGTTCCTAGAAATGTAACAGGAACTCTCCACCCATCTAGTTCAGAGATGGACTGCGCTGTGATACTGACAGTGAGGATACTTTAGCTCCAGACCCACCCTTTTGATGACCTCACATTTGGGGATACCTTGGCTGTTATGAGAGAGGACTTTCAATGGCAAGCTGCTGAAGCTTGTGATGCTCAAAAGAGGGCTTTGGAGTTATCAGGCTGTAACCTGAGCAAGACTATAGCATTCCCTTTGCAATGAAATGTTTAAAACCAACTGTCAAGATCCAGATTCTTGTCCTCCAACTCTAAGGAGGATGGACAGATTTCATAGGGTCTAAAGCGCATCACTCTTTTTTTTTTAATAATATAAAACCAAACCCAGAGGCATAGCAGACCTGATATTCTGTTAGAGCTGCAAAGGGTGCTAGATTCCCACATGGGAGAAGTGGGGGGTACCAAAGGACAAACAAAATAGACACCTGTATAGGTATAATAAGACTTCTGCCACCTTAATATTTACATCTCTTATTTGCCAGGCTCATATTTTAAGGATCAGGAACACATCTTAAAACAGGCATTGGAAACAGTCTACCACAGAGGAGGAGGACCCTAGAGCACTGTTAGGGCAACTTATTCAAAAAGCCATTTGGTAGGCAAGCATGGCATTACGATTAATAGTATCTATGGCAACTGCCACTGGGACTGATCTAAGAAGGCATGCATGGCTTCATACATAGCATCTTGCTGTGGACATCAAAAACAAAGATTTTGAATACCCCATTGGACAAAGATCTCCTATTTGGACCACAGGTATACGAGGCCATCAAGAAGATAGTAGTGCAGACCTAGTAAGCACATATAGTGACTGCTTCCAATTGTTAAGTCAGTTTTCGTGTGAATCGTTGACCACTAATAGCTGATGTATATGTGGTAACAGTGCCCTTGTCAACAGAGGTAAGACTGATGTCTAAGAAAAAAAAAAGTAAATGAGAGCACTAAGAAGCAGAAGGAAAGTGTCAGTTACCAGATGGTGAACAAAATGGAAGGTATACTACACTTACAGCCAGAGGGTGACTGCGTACCAGAAGAGGTCACCCTAAAAGTTTTTTTCCTAGAAATCAAAAGCATGACTGGCCCTCTGGATAATTATACAAAAGGGACAGACAAACATGAGTGAAGTTATGGAAGTACTCAGTGACCATGCAGATGCTCCGAATATTGACAGGAAAATGAAAGCTTAAGGTTGTCTGTGCAAATGCTGCAGAGGTAAAGTTTGAGCTACTGGAGGCAATGATCTTAGATCAGGAGGACCATACAAGGAGAAAACATAAGGATCACTAGGGTGCCAGATGGTCTGGAAGGAGGGATCTACAGGCTTTTCATAAGCAAGCAGCTGGCTACATGGTCACACATCATAGAGGTGGACTTTTAAATCGAGTGGGTACACCAAACTGCATAGATCCCATGTAATAATCTCCAAGGTTAACCACACCCAGTAGTAGTCCATTTTGCAGTCTATCTGGGAAAGAAGAACATTTCAAAACTTTGGCAACCTGGAGTGAAACTTGAGATCATCGGCTCCAGGATATTCATTGACAGGGATTTTTCAGCATCTGCTAGGGAGAGGCAAGTAGCATTTATGCTAGCACAATGCTTATCCAAGATTATGATTCTGCTACCAGGAGGATCCTGAGCATGGATCTGAAGGACGTGTATGACAGCAGATGCCTATAAGGCCTTAGCAGCACAAGCATATAATTTCAGTGGCAGTCATCTACAAAGGAACTGGTGCCCCATTTACAGGAGAGTGTGTGGTACAGAGTCTGACCTTTTTCCAGTTTTCAAAAAAAATGAAAGTGTTAGCGGTCAAATGGAATGTTCAGCTTGCATGGTTATAAGCTGAAAGAATTAGAGAGGTTAAAGGATAACTAAGCTAAGTATTTGTTTAGTTATGTTGATGTTTCAGTAAAAGTGATCTTTTTACAGCATTTTGGTCACTGTTTATGATTTGATGTGGGTGGAGTATGTCAGAACTGAAAAGGTGTGTTTTGCTGTGGCAAGATAGAAGTGTGAATTTGGAGGGATGATGAATGACTGAAATGCACTTAAGCTGTAAATGTCTCATTGGTGGTTTAGCTATACCAATGAGGTGACAGTGGGGATGATGAAACATCTGATCTGTTGCCTAATTTGGAGCAAAAGGCTTCTACCTTGGAGGGACAATGCAAACGATTTGTACACAGTTTATGCATGGGAGTTAAAGTTTTGCAGACAGTATACAAAATGGGAGTTAAAAAGTTGTTTTCCTTTTGAGTTTATTAATCTTTGGTGCAGTCTTTAGTGTGAATGTTTAAAGAAGTGCAGAAGCAAGCCAACAGGGGGAAGACTGGAGAAACTTGGAAGAAATGCAAAAGAAGATCTTGGCAGTGTGAAAATCAAGAGGAAAAGCAATTTGTTAGAAAGGCAAAGCCCATCTTTTTTTTTTTGGGGGGGGGGGTTGAGATTGCCAAGTCTAGTTAATGGGGGTATGACGTTTACAAGAAAGAAAAATGGGAGCTGTTACTATTTTCACCTGGAATGTTAACGGCCTTGTAAACCCAGTGTGTTTGTGACCTTGTAAGAAACTTACTTGGGAGATGAGGTGCACAGTAATTTAGGAATGGGGAGTATGTCATTTTAGCTATGTCCAGTTATGAAGGTTCAAGGCGATGCAGGGTTATTCTATTGTTGAGGAAGGAACTGAATCTGGTTGAAAATGTGTTGAATGATTTAGAGGGATGTTTTAACAGCATGAAAAAGGTAGTACAAGGGCAGGCAGGTCACCCTAGCTTCAGTATACATTCTTCCAAGATTAAAAGCTAAAGTGGTTGAAAGAGATGTTGCTGAAAATAGGGTTTCAAGAGCCTCATTTCTGTTAGTGGGGGACTGTAAGGCTGAACATGGAATTCTTCTTTTATACAAGGGAGGGTAGGATAACACATGAAAGGGCCATGAAGAGAATGCTGGCATTGTGTGGATTAGACTATCCTTGGAAAGTTTGTCAGGTAAGGGCACATTGTGGTTTTGTTTGTTTTCATGGAAGTGCTGGTCTAGGCTTGATCGATTTTATATAACCAGAGAGAGAACAAAGGAGAGGTGGTGGACAATGGATATGGTCCCAGTACTGCAGTCAGATCATGCTAGGGGGCAATTGCAGTTACTTTGGGTCCTTTTGTGGAATATAAATTGGCACTGGAGGTTCGCAGTAACTCTGCTGAATAATCAAAGATAAAATTGCAGGGTAAAGAAGGTTTTGTGTAGCTTAATAGATGGAGATTACTCTGGTATCAAGATGGGACAAGGTGGTGATGCAATTAAAGAGGCAGTTAATTTTAATGAGAGTGGAGAGGCAGATGGAAGCAGAGAGGACAGGGAAGTTTAATGCAAAATATGAGAGTGCTAATTTCAAAGAGAACACCTAGCTCAGGCTCAAGCCCCTCTGTTAAGGGTTAGTTTAGCTGAACTGCAAAAAGGAGAGGAGGAATGGATTTTATTATATGGAGTATCTGTAAAGGAGCTATATCAGACCAATTCACCTACTGTCATAAGGGCATTAACGGGCTAGACTGTGACAGCAAAAAGTTGGAACAGCAGTGAGAAAGGTGGATGGGAAGGTGCTGATAGAGACCAGGGTGGGATTTTGTGGGACTTTGTCACCTATTATGAGATTTTTTACAAAGGAAAATGTTTAATGGAGGAGAGCAGACCAGAGTTTAGCAGATATCTGCAAGCTAGTCCTCTAGTGGAAGTGTCAGACCAGAAACAGTGGCAGCTTTTAGCAGAGATTTGAGGAAGAGGTTAGAAGGACTCTCAGACTGCAAAAAGGAGAAAACTCACCAGGCAGTGATAGTATTCCATTTGAAGTGTGGAGAGTAGCTGAGGACAGAATATTTAATGTGTGGAAATATCTTTTTTTATGGGATCTTATAAATGAAGCCCCCTCCCCCCTTCTTTCTGGCAGGAATGAGTTATTGTGCTTTTGCTAAAAGAGGATAGAAACCCAGTGTGTCTTAAATCATACCACCCCATAGCAATTTTAAATCATGGTTATAAAGTGTACATGATGATGAACAGAATGGGTAGTCTTGCTTCATCTTATACACAAGGATCGGTGTGAGGCTTGATACAGGGGAGGTGAGCATTTGATAATGTCAATAGATTATTTTTAACACCCTTATTAAAATATCACTTAAGACAAAGGTACACATACATTAATAGAAAAGAAAAAACATATTAACATTTTTCACTTTATATACATTATACATCACATATGTTTTCTTTCTTTGTGACTGTAATCAGTCCAGCATCTTATAAATTGCTCAGTTCCTGGCCTTCCTTAAACCTCACTCCTCCTGAACATTATTCTGCATATATTGTTAAAAGTCCATTAATTTCTATGTACTTTGCTCCTTCCCTTTTCTGTAGACTCCTCTTCTAGTTTATCTTTTACAATATTCAATATTTCAAGTATGGTTGGTTTAGATGTTGATTCCCATTTTCTAGTAGTTGCTTTTTTGGCAGTCAACAGAATTAAATTTAATGCCTTACTGTGTCTAGGACATTTCAGATTCTATTTCCCAGCTTGAGTCATTTCCTTAGTCATTTGCTTCCCGAATATTTCTGGCAGAGTGCTCTGTAGGGAGTTTGTAAACTGCCAACTCATTACACCCCCCCAAAACATGTTCCCAGTTACCTCCTTCTCCCCATCACACCTCCAACATTTGCTGTCTACCCGAGGAAAAATTATTTGAAGTCTGCTTGGAATTTAAAAATGCATATGCGAACACTTCCAAGCAAAAATACTAAACCTTCTGGAGTTTGTTGCATACTTGGGAGCCATATGTATGTCCTCCAATTGTTCACTTGTAAGTCGCTTCTCCAGTCTCTCTTACCAATCTTTTTTAATTGATTCTTAGTTGTCATGCAATATTGTATGTGCCCTACTAACTACCCTTTTTTTAACAACAGCTTCTGCTCTAGATTTGATTAAAAGTTCTACCAGAACAGGTCTTTCACTTAGGGCTCCCATATCCCTTTCTCTTTGCACAGTCTGTAACCTGCAACCCAAGGTGGTTCTTGGCCTCATCCCACTGTATTACCTTTCCTTCTCTAGTTATTTGCTGCCAATACCTTGGTTTCTTCACCAGTTTTCTCCAGTAAATTCCAGCCTCCTCTTGCCTATGTTCTGTACTGCTACTTGTAGCATCCTTTTTAGCAAAATATTGTTTCTCTATTCCCATGTTGGCTTGGTTGCTAGTGAAAGAATATTCACTGTCTTTTCAAACTGTTGCTAGTGTGATTATTAGCTTGAATAAAAAGCTACAAAAATAGTATGAAATATAAAGGGTTAATCTAGAATAATATAAATGCTGAAAAATAGAAACTAGTGTATGTGCTGGTAAACATATAATAGCTTAAATAGATTTTGGCATTCATGTGAAGGAGTATGTTATTGAGAAACAAAGTCTGTAAAAATAACTGCGTAGATGGCAGCTGCAAGGACATCCATGAAGTAAAGCTGAAACATCAAGCAAGATAAAGATGAAACACAGATAATGCTGGAACACTACATTTCAGATAACTGAGTTTCCTTGGACCACCGAGCTTAAAAAAAGGACAAATCATAAATTAGAAGAACAAAGAAAAACTGTTATACAAAGAAAGAACTGTTTTACATCAGACTCTGGAAAAATACCATATCTTCTGGTATAAATGTAACTATGCTGAAACAGACTTTGGGAATTTGCTATAAAGAGCTGACAGCATATGTGTTGCGTGTTTGTAGAACCAAAAGTCAAATGTAACAGAAATGTCGTACTAACTAAAGCAGTTTGCCTCTATTTATTGTACTTAGTACAATCCAGTATTTAAAAGTAGCTTAGTTATACTAAGAGTTAATATACTGTGGTGTGCTTGCATGCAAATAAAAATAAGTAACCAACAGAAGGCAGCACAGAATTCTTCAGCTAGAATACTAACAGAATATTTGTGATAATGCAAGATGCAGTTTGGACTGAAAAAAGGGGGGGTCATTGTTTGCATTAGACATTGAAAAAGAATTTGATAGAGTGGAGTGGGGCATTTCTATTTGTGTTGAGGCATATGAGACCATGTTTCACACAAATGTTGCAGAGAATGTATAGTGGGGTGACTGCACAGGTTAAAATTGAGGAAAATTTCCCAGTGTTTCCATATCTCTAGGGATACGAGACAAGGAAACTCAGCTTCTCTACAACTTTTTGCTGCATATCTTGAGCTTCTAGTAAGCAAGGTGAGAAATTCAGATACAAGGGATACCAGATGGACTGCATGAAGACAGCATTATATGCAGATGATATCCTTCTGCACTGAGAAAATGCTGCTGAGAATAAAGAAATCTCTCTCCAAACTGCCTCAAAATCCTGTATGTTTTCAGGCTACATGTTAAATGATGAGAAATGGATAAATGAATGTATAGTTCCAACTCTTAGGGATGGGGATGAGGTATGTAGAGGGAGTGAGGAAAATATGAAGGGGTAAGATATCTGGGTGTCTGGTTAAATGACTCATCAAGAGTCCATGCAATTTTCCTTTGAAAAGTTCACAGTAATGGTATGGTATAATTTAGCTTGGCCTAGGGGGGCTTGTTCCAATGATTTCAGAGTTCAGGAGGGTTTGGTTTCACCAAGAGATAACTGAACACATCAGTATCAAGGTGATGAGGGCCTTCATTCTGGCTCTTCATTCCTGCATTAACTCTGGTCTCCAAGCCCCTCAAGAGTGTTCACCAGCAATACCAAGATCATATGATAGATAAGCAAGGGGGGGACAAAGATCTACAACCTTTGCAAACTCACCTTAGTAGCATGGGAATTTGCCATTCAACACAGTTTGATTTTTTAGGAAGTCTATATTCCCTTAGACAGAAACATTGTGGTTGGCACCTTTTAGAGGGTACATGATGTTTTGACACCTACATTAACACATTCCATATCTAGAGCTTTGAATACAGTTGGACACTACTGTTATGACCTAGCTAACAAGGCTTTATAATAGTTTATAACGCTTATTAAGAATAGCAAAAACATATGACAATCATGCACAAATGTGCAGAAAATAACCTGTCATTAAACAGAACAAAATACTCGCATTACTGCTCTGTAACCTGGTACAATCATCAATCAAACAGTTGGTGAATGATGTTATGTAGGGTGTGTAGGTATATAGAGCAAAAAAGGGTGCACCGTGGTTTAATAAAACAGCAAATCCAGGATCATTGAATATGAACAAGAGTGAACAAATGGATTCTAAGATCAGAATACCACTGAAATATAATAGTGATATCAAGGGAATATGTACTATTATTAAGAATAATTGGAAGATTTTATCCAGCAATGAAGTGTTTGGATCTATTGTTATTGATGCCCCAACGTTTTCCTACAAGAGGAACAAGAATCTTCAACAGCTTATACAAAGAAACAGTGTGCATAGTGAGAATACTTTCATTTTAAGTAACAGACGAGGGACTTACTGTTGCCGCCACTGCAAGGCTTGTAAATACATATCTAAGTGTAATATTTTTTTCACATCCAGTGACTAAGAAAGAATTTCAGTCGAAATTATATGCTGATTGTTCTTCTCAAAATGTTATTCATCTTGCTAAATTTGTGGCATGCACTTCATTCTATATAGGGAAAACTAATAGGAGATTAAAGGACTGTATTTTACATCTTAGTGACATCCGACTGGAGAAAAAGACTAATGCTCTATTTCAGCATATATTGACTTGTCCCAATCACTGGTTTACTTTTATGGTTCTTGAGATCTGTAGAGTTAATAAAAGGGGTGGTGATATAAAGAACAATGCTGACGTTGCAGAAGCTCAAGGGATAGCAACTTTGCAGGCAGATAAACTGCCAGGACTCATTGCATATCTTCCACGTAAACCCATTCTGAAAAAAAGACTTAAGCATTGAACTTGATTGAATAATCTGTTGAATGGGTGTTGATATTCCTAACCAATGAAATGGATGCGTTAGCAGGTGTGACCAAAATAAGCATTTTGATTGGTTACAATTATTCATAAAGAATCTTTCACTTTGTGTTTTTTGATCTGACGAGAGAACTTTATGAAAGCACTTATCTTTTATTACTTTATTAAATATATAGTTTTGACTGTCTGAGTCTTAGTGGGTTTCTTGTTTTTTTTTTTTTACTTGTATTTGATTATTTGAAACACCATGGACTCTTGTCCTTTGTTAGCTGGGTTCTTGTCCTCTATTTGATTTTTGTTGTTGTACCAGCTAAAAGGAGGATAGTTGACTGCAATTTAGCAAATATCGAATTGGAGTATCATTCTGCTTCTCCAGCTACCCAGAATCATAATTCACAAACTAAGAAGCTGATGTAATTAGACCAGAACCCATTAATGAGGCTGGATTTAACACAAACAAGTGCTGATGGCTGTGAGTAATATTAGGAATGATGCACTGAATGATGAACAATTTGTTAAATTATTTTCTGAACTTGAACTTAATTCCTATAAATTGAAGTGACTGCAATGGCAACACTTTCACTTTGAAGCTTGTCAGCACTTTAAATTTATACCTAGAGGAATGTGTATTCTTTGTATGCCTGCACAAGGACAAATGTTTCCTGATTTATTGGCAAAATGGCAGCAAATCAATTTAGAAGCCAGTTTTAAATATTTACAATTATTAATTGAGTACTTTGAACCTGAAGAACAATGTCTTCTTAGGAAGACAAATATGTTATAAACTGAGCTGGAAGCGTTTTCTATGAATGAACAACAAGCACTCAGATGAATTCTACTGCTCGTTATTACGTTTATAAAAAACTGCAATTTATCAAAACCAAGAAACTCACCAGAGATTTCAATGATTTTAAGCATGACCATATTTTTGTATGGACTAGAAGTGATTTCAAGAATAAGGCAATGGAGAATATATCGGTTCCAGATCCCTTAAAAGTCAGTACTGTAAATTTGAACAGTGCCTTGAATGCTGTTAAAGGTAATAGTGATTCTATTGGATGTAATGGAGAATTACCTGCTCAACGGCAGACACCAGGGGTTGAAATAGAGTTGCCTAGTGAAACACAAAGGAACAAAGACTCAAATACATTGACTATTAGCGCTGAAGTACATGCAACTAATTATGAAGTACTAGGACCCAAACCTAAGAAGTCGACAACTACCTCTCCATTTTATTCCATGTTACCACTGCCCATAAAAGAAAGGCTGAAAGACAACAGGCAGAGATCTCGCAGCAGGGAACGGAAAAGGAGAAAGGTGTCAACTTAGACTCTGAAGAAGACTATCTGATATATAATATTTCTGATACTGTTTTGACCGATGAGCAACTTAAACTTTTAAACAGAGGTTCATCTTTTTGTGCCTGCAATATCAACTAAATTGAGTGATGTTATTCTGTATCTTAAAATATTTGCTAGAAACATTCTCTTGAAACAGATCTTTGGTAACAATGAGCAGGATATGCAAACTATATTTAGAAAATCCAGCTCTTTTATTCCAGTTTCACATCCAGTTATGGATGTATTTCTGAGTATATGTGAGAAATAATTCACTGAATTCTGAGCTCACGGCATCGCACTTTTTATAATTTAATGTTATTTGAGAGACTTGCCTTACACGACCTTATGAACAACAAAGAGTTAACTGTGAAACCAGCAGACAAAGGAGGTGTGGTGGTAGTTCTCAGTACTAATTGGTATATATCCAAGATGAATGAGATGTCTTCGG
The DNA here is from genome assembly GCF_019279795.1 of Protopterus annectens. Taxonomy (NCBI): domain Eukaryota; kingdom Metazoa; phylum Chordata; order Ceratodontiformes; family Protopteridae; genus Protopterus; species Protopterus annectens. Next base: position 1,377,984,342 of record NC_056725.1, on the reverse strand, counting down.
CATCCACTTATTAGATAATTACAGAAGCTGAACTAAAAGATATAAGTATGCAAATTTATCACACTTTAGAAGATTTATATTCAAGAAAACTAATAAGCAATGAATTGCATCAGTATTTTTTAGTTGCACATCCAGTTATTCCTATAATAAATGGTTTACCTAAAATACATAAGGACAAATGTAATCTAGCCTTAAGACCCATTGTAGCGGGAAATGGATGGTCTACAGAACCTATATCTATATGGGTAGAAAAACAATTGAAATCAGCATTATGTAAAGCTTCTTGCATCTTGAGAGATATGGCACATTTTTTTATGTTCCTTGACTGAATATTCAAAGGAAATTTTCATTGATGTTTTTTTTCTCTTTGTAACTTTGGATCTCAACAGTTTGTTTACTGTCATTCCTAACTCCTATGGAATTCAAGCCATTAGAGAATGTTTAAATAAACATCAGATATATGATAGCAATATTATTCATAAAGTTTGCTGCCTACTGCAATTGGTAATGGAAAATAATGTTTTTATGTTTCAAGATCAAGTTTACTGGCAGTGCTGGGGTGTAGTCATGGGCATACCCTGTGCTAATTCTTATGCGAACATTGTCTTTGCTTTTTGGGAAGAACAGTTTATTTTTACATCAGATAATGCATGGAGGGATAAGATCTTATTTTATTGCAGATTTGTTGGTGATGCATTTCTTCTTTGGAAAGGGGATGGTACAGAGCTTGAACAGTTTATTAACTACTTGGAGGCAACAATTTATTTCCTATGCTTTACGTTACATCATTGTGATAAAGGCATTGAATTTTTTGGATGTCAATGTTTTTTTGGATGAAAGTGGCAAAATATCCACTACAATGTATAGGAAAGAATGTTGGAGAAATAATTTACTTAAATTTGATAGCCTGCACCCAAGACATATTTTTCCCAATATTGTAAAAGGGCAGGCATTATGCATTTCAAGACTGACTATTGATGATGGTGATCTTAACTCAGAATTAGTATCTTCAACACATAATTTTCAGCAACATGGCTACAGCAAACAATTGGTGACTGATGCCATTCAGGATGTGAGAGCATATAGAGCAACAAAGGGTGCACCGTGGTTTAATAAAACAGCAAATCCAGGATCATTGAATACAAACAAGAGTGAACGAATGGATTCTAAGATCAGAATACCACTGAAATATAGTAGTGATATCAAGGGAATATGTACTATTATTAAGAATAACTGGAAGATTTTATTCAGCAATGAAGTGTTTGGACCTATTGTTTGTTGCCCAAAGTTTTCCTAAAATACTAACAAGAATCTTAAACAGCTTCTACCAAGATACAGCATGTATAGTGAGAATACGTTAATTTTAAGTAACAGAAGAGGGACGTACTGTTGCTGTCACTACAAAGCTTGTAAATACATATCTAAGTGTAATATTTTTTCACATACAGTGACTAAGAAAAAATTTCAACCGAAATTACAGCGGAATGTTCTTCTCAAAATGTTATTTACCTTGCTAAATATGTGGCACGCACTTTGTTCTATAAAGGGAAAACTAATAGATTAAAGGAAGGTATTTTACAACGTTAGTGACATCTGACTGGAGAAAATGACTAATGCTCTTTTTCAGCATATATTGACTTGTCCTTATCACTGGTTTACTTTTATGGTTCTTGAGAGCTGTAGAGTTATTAAAAGGGGTGGTGACATAAGGAACAATACTGAAGTTGCAGAAGCTTGATGGATAGCAACTTTGCAGCCAGATAAAACGCCAGGACTCAATGCATATCTTCCGCTGAAACCCATTCTGAAAAAATGACGACTTAAGCATTGAACTTGATTAAATAATCTGTTGAATGAGTGTTGATATTCCTAACCAATGAAATTAAATAGTTAGGAGGTGTGACCAAAATACGCATTTTGATTGGTTACTTTTCATAAAGAATCTTTTCACTTTGTTTTTTTTTTATTTGACGAGGGAACTTTCTGAAAGTGCTTATCTTTTATTACTTTATTAAAAATATGGTTTTAACTGTCTGACTCTTAGTGGATTTCTTGTTTTTTTTACATGTTAGAAACTATTGTTAATTAAATGAATTATATTTAGGTATTAAATATGTTAAATTATTATTTACATATTAAAATGATATAGTAAATTCCTAATTAAAATATTAAGTATTAAAATGCTTTTATTAAGTTTAATTGGGGTCAAATAGTCCAGGGTCAAACTATCCAATAAATATTCTCATAGACAATAAATGTGAATTTTAATATGAAAGTGTATCCAATTGCACTGGGGTCAAACTATCCTGCTTCTCCTTGAACAGACCCAGTCCAGATCCTTACAAATTGATTTTACACAGAAAGGCCTTCCTGGACAATGTTCATCAGTGGGTTATTCCTCAAATGGATCTCTTTGCCTCCTCCAGAACAAACAACTCCACAAGTTTTGTGCCAGGGTGCTAAGCCCACTGGCATGGAAAATGGATGCCATGTCCTCCTCTGGTTAAGGATTTTTTATGCATTTTCTCCCTCTTCTGCCAAAGGCTCTACATATGATTTTTGTCAGTGAGGCTCAAAATCTTGCTGGTGACTCCCATATGGCCTTGACAGCCTGATATCCCTTTGTTTTTCACTTGGCCAGGGGCAGTCGTCTGAATTTACCTCGCAAACTGGACTTCTTCACACAGGATAAAGGCTCACTTATTCACCATCATATTCTCAGCCTGAAATTGACTCTTTGGGTGATATGATTTCAGTTCTTTCTAGGCACCATTTTTATGAGGACATGCTGTAGGTTTTACAGGAGCCTAGAAAACATGCTACTGGGAAATCTTATGTTTCTAAATAAAAAGAATTTTCTTTATGATGCAGCAAAGAGAACCAGGACCCTTTTCTGTCGGTATTCCTATTCTGCCATGTCTGTATGAGTTGTTCAACTCTGGTCTGGCTTACTCTTCAAGGCCCATTTGTCATCCATTTTTGCTTTCTGCCTTTAGCTCCACCTCTTTCTTTAGATTTGAGGTTGAGCAATTTTTGAAAGGCTTCCTTCACATTGTCTCCAAGAAAGCCTATTTCTCCTCTGTTGGGACCTGAATTATGTTCTGGAAAAGTTGACCCAGCTACTCTTTAAACCTGCAGTCAGTTTTTCCTTAACTTTTTGTATTTGGAAAACTGTGTTGTTGATGGCACTGACTTCTGCCAAGAGAGTTTCTGAACTGCATGTGCTTATGGCAGTTCCTCCCTTGCTTTTTTTCATGATGACAGAGTTTTTCTTATGACTATCCCTCCTTTATGCGTAAGGTAGTAAATTTATTGTCTTTAAACCTGTCAATCTTCCATCCTGTTTTTTGTCATCTCAGAATAGAGGTGAGAGGATTCTTCACTCTTTGGACTTATAAAGGCAGTTCAGGTTTTACCTAGACAAAACTAAGGACATTAGGAAACTTGAGCAATTTTTTGTTTTTTTTGCAATAAGATGTTTGGCTTGTCAGTCTCCAAGGAAGCAGTTTCTTCTTAGCTAACTAAGATAATTTCTTTCTGTTGTTGTCAGGGGAAACAGATTTTTTTTTTCTGTTAGAGCTTGTTCTACTAGGGCAGTAGCCTACTCTGGATTTTTTTTTCCCAAGGATTTAGATACTAGCTCTGTTCTAGAAGCAGCTAGTTAGTCTTATGTTCAGAAACACTTGATTATGTTTTCTAGGTTCAGAGTGAGTTTTGCTAGGTCCATTCAGAGCTAGATCATGGTCAAATGGGGCCTTAGGCAGGATAGTGGATAGCCCCCCCCCACCACAGCCATTCCAGTGTCCCATTACTTGGCTATTTCTACCCAGTTACCATAAACATTGTTCAAACCTCTGTGTGCATATTGTTTTCTGCTTTACTTCTATAATTTAAAACTTTTACTTCAAATTTTATAGCACAAACACTGATAGGCATTTGTCAGACAAACCAATACAGTCGCACAATGAAAACAGACAGCATTAAAACTCATCTGCCCTTGAAACTCACATTCATTGAAACAATACTGAAACACACGTTCAAAGAAAATGTATCTTGCCAGTGGTGGATAAAGTTTAACTTTGGTTGTTTTCAAATCATAGGCCCTTGCACACATTTTTAGGGCCATTCTTACATGTATGTGTTCTTTGATTCATCTTCATGATTGTATTAAATTATATTATTTGTATAATAATACAGTACCACTTGTATATTATTTGTATAATAATACAGCACTTTTATCAGAGCGTGTTTTAAATTTGTAGTTTTGAAGATTTTTTTTCCGTAAGCAATGAAACAAAATGTATTAACCAACAATGACAAAACTGCCCAAACAATAAAAGTTTACTCAGAGTCTCCACTAATTTCAGCCAATATGTGCAATCCCTGCAGAAGTAAAAGTCATCTGAAAAATTCCACATTAAAGAGATCTGCAACTAATGAAGATGTTGCCGCTAGCAAGCAACTTTATATTTTAGTGCTTCATCTACAAACTCAGTGCCTACTGCTCTTGAAGAAAAATTGCTTAAGTTACATTTGAAAATAAAATGGTAAGCTGGTAATATTGCAATAGGAAATGGATGGCAAACTGACAAAAGTTCACAGTTTCTGGACATCTTATCCAAAGGAGGACATACTCAGGACTGCAGCACCTCACCTACCTTAAAGTATAATTCAGTATCAGCAAGCCATCTACATGTGGTGGTAGTAGAACCCATAGCCATATGCATCGAAAGCAAGCCTACTACCTGTTGTGCTAATAACAATGCTTTTAATTTTTTTCGGACAATAGTGATACCATTTGCTAAACAGTTGCACATTGTAAACAGACTTAGCATGAGCAGCACTAAACTTCTCTTCCCTTGAAACTCACAATTCCTTGAAAAATGCACCTGTCCTGAACTCAAGTCTTTGAAACTCAATTTTATTTTTAAGAGCTTTGTGTTTGGGATAGATCTGGCTCTTGTTTCCTGTAACTAAGGTTCAGGGCTCGCGTCTGAGCTTGCTACCTGCTATCCCTACATGGGACATTTTACACACGCATGCAACCACTCAAAACCTTACTTGCTGTAGGAGAAGAATAGTAATCCATCCAAGAGTGAGTTTGCATTCATCATGGAACCACCAGCTGAAGAAGAGGAATCATCGTCTTGCATTTAAATTCTGCTTGTGGAAAGGAAGAGCAGAAGGTCTGAGCAATGATGTAGAAGGTGTTCTTAAAGAACAATGTCTAAAATCAAACACATCATTTTTTTTTTTACTTAAAAAGTAAAGGTGACAGTTCTATAGCAAGCAGATCCCCTCCCAGTCAATGAGCCCCAGGCAACTGCCTTGGTCACCTAGTGCTGGATCTGGATCTGGCTCTGGTCCATCTTCCAAGGTATTTTGGAATGTTCATTTCTTCCTTCTCCTCCCCCCCCCCCCCTCAGCCTTTATGAATACTGCAGTAGTGATCTTGGAAGGGCATAGCTCAGTTGTGTAAAAACTTACCATAATAGTAGATGCCCTACTGATCACTGTAGCCATATTCCATCCCTGCCTCCTTCCACCTTTTTTGTTTTTCTTTTTCCTCTGGACGAGGGGCATATTTTCTTGATTGACATGAATGTAAGTATGTAGTTATCTCCTCTTCTGTTCCAATTTTTTTCCTCCTTGGGCAAGTAAGTTCTGAGGTTTTCACATTTGTACATACCTTATGTATACATATGTGGAAGGGCCCAGACTTTGGTATGCTGGACAGACGTACAACTACCCTTGGCAAGGATTTCTCACTTGTAAGGAATACTGCAGCAGTTATCAGTAGGACATGTACTGTTATGCTAAGCTCTCATAAAGCTGTACTTTCATTCTTGGTTGGTGTTTCTGCTCTGTAAGCTACACTAAGTAGTCATGCAGATTGAAAGGTTGTACCAGTTGTTTTGTAGTAAATACTAAAACATTAACAAATATTTCCTTAAACTGCCTATTAAACATCTATCAACTATATTAAATTTTAATGCAATCCAAAACTCAAAAAATATCTGCGCAGCAAACTGCTGAAGACATTTATAAAAGTATTCTTTTAACAGTTATTGTGCTCCCAAAGAGGCAAATTGTATTTAAAAGGGTGAGATGCTAAGGATATATTTATGCATCTGCCATATTAATAACAACATGGAAAACAGAGTGCAAATTTTCACAGACATAAGTCATCCCCAGATGAACCCTACTTCCAATTTTACCAGTCGTGAAAGTTGCCACAAGCCTTCAGCCGTAGTGCATGCCATTAACTTATCTGCTTAGAAATTGTTGCAGGTATAGTCAAATTATAAAGTTAAAAATGCATTTCAACTGTTGCTGTGCACACTTTTTCAAACCTTAAAGTAACTTATTTACGAACTTACTGCATCCGAGTCAAGCATCTTAGCTAGGTCAGTCTCTGAAGTGTGTTAGTACATTTAATAGTCAGTCAATTTTCGTCCTGAACAATATATAAAGAGAGAAAAATATCGTAGGGCTCTTTTACGTGCTTGTAAATCTTCCACATTCCTGTTGATTTTCCTTCCTGTTCTTCCAGACAGTGCCAACAGCAAGTATCCTCCATAGTTCATTCTGGCACCACTGTCTGTTTTAATATGCTTGCATTAACCATTCTCCATTGCCCTAAAGATCAAATGCTTGCACAGTGTTTGTGAAAGTCTGTGTAGCACAGTCAGCTAACATTCAAAAACTGTAAAGACATTCATTTCTTAATTGGCATTGCAATTTAACTTTAAAGAGATGGCTGAAGTATTGTGATAAAGATGGAAGTGTCTACATAAGAGGTTCAGTCAGACATTCAGCTTCCTTTGATTCACAGCAAGTCTACCTTCTCTCTCTAGATCATTCGAAGTCTACTTTGATGATATAAATTCAGCTACAAGTATTAAGCTGAAGGATGGTACTCAAGGTGGAAATGTCAACATAAGTTTTCTTACTGGTTCAGCCAGCCATTTAGTTTCCTTTGATTCACTGTAACTGTATATTCTTTCTCCGTCACTAAAAGTCTACTATTATAATACAAATTCAAGTACAAGCATTAGCTATTGCTAAGATTAATTACTGTTGAAAGGATGCAGTACAGTCCATGTAAAAGTCTAAGCCCTTGTAATATAATCAGTTAAAGTCCAGTACTGTGAGAAAGATCAGCTTATTATTCAAAACTGCAGCCTTGACATGAGAATTTGAGTAGAGGAACCAGGAAACAAGAATTTTTGCAGGACATTTTTTAAACTGTTCCGTTAAACATTGTCTTTTTTCACCATTACAAATATTGCTGCCTGTCCGTTTTGAAGAAAAGGATCTAACTGGCTATTCTATTGCTATTAATTTGTCAATGTTCTTTCAGGTTTCCCAATGCAATGTATCCTCACAAGAGTTTTCCAATGTCTGTTTGAAATTTTCCTGTGGCATAAAACAAATGTCACTGATCCCCTTGGCAGAAATCACCTTTATCTGTTCAGGATACAAGACAGAATTTGATTTTTACATGCCTACTTTGTTTAGTGGTTACTAGCTGTTCTCTTCCTAGTTTCTAATGAATAATCAGGGTCCCACAACTTTTAGAGTCTTACTTTTGGCACTTTCCTGGTGACCACAATTTTAGGGAGTAAAATGGAAAATGCACAAGGAAAGGTTAAAGATAGCTTTTCCCATATATGGCAAGACAGAAATACCCTATGATCATTCTCTAAATATTTCTTCAGCAGGTACCCTATTCCATTCATATAGCTTTCCAATAGTTTATTCCACATATCTACTGCTCCATTGCAGCTCAGACTCTCCATGTCTGTCTATTCTGAAAATTCAGTTTTGTCTTCTGAGGAAGACCTTTTATGTAAAATATCCTTTAAAGCCTCCATCTAACTCCAGTACCTGCTCTGAATGTTTGGTAAAACCTGTTTCCATTGTCTGCCAGCCATTCATTCAACTGAGCAGTGTAGTCCAACAAGGTGGAATTAATCTTTTTTTTTTTTTTTTTAAATAAAAAGCATCTTTATTAAATGATCACTTATGACATAGGCAATCATACATTTGTATAAATGAAAACAAGCTATATTGACACAGTCCTAGCTGCAAGTATTTTACACCACAGACTGTAGTGATATAATTTTAGTTGTAAACATTATACATCACTTATAATCTACCCAATCACTGTCAGTTAAACATTACATAGCTCATTCAAATCTTGCCTTCTTTTAAACCTCATTCCTCCCATGTATATATTGTCCCCACAATTCCCATTTTTTCCTATGTAATTTTCTCCTACCCTTTTCTAAAGATCCCAATTCCAGTTGTTTTATCTCTGCTACTATATTCACTACTTCTAGTACAGTTGGTTTATACTATGATTTCCATTTTCTAGTGATTGCTTTTTTAGCAGCCACTATAGTTAGACTCATCAAGGCCTTACTATATCTAGGCAATTCCGATTCTGTATCATAGCTCAGAAAAATAATTTCCCTAGTTATGCCAATTTGCTCACCCAGTACCTCTGATAGAGTAGTCTGCAGGGAATCTTTAATATCTGACAACTCATTACAGTCCCAGGAAATATGTTCCCAGTTACCTCATTCTTCCCCATCACACCTCCATTTGCTGTCTACCTGAGGAAAAATTCTCTGGAGTCTACTTGAGGTATAAAAATATCTATGTAAACATTTCCAGGCAAAAATCCTAAATCTTCTAGATTTTGTTGCATATTGGGGAGACAATGTATATCCCCATTGATTTTTTGTGAGTTGCTTATCCAGTCTCTCTTCCCAATCCTTTCTAACCTCATCTGACTGATTCTTATAGTTATCATGCAATATTTTGTATGCCCTACTAATTATTCCTTTTTTTAACAGCAGCTTCCACTCTAGATTCTACTAAAAACTCTACCAGTGCTGGCCTTTCATTTAGGACCCCCCATTTATTTCTCTTTGCCTATACTGTGGTATCAATCCTTGATAGGGAAGCAATCTCTAACCTGCAGTCCAAATAAACCCTTGGCATTTTCCCATTCTATTACCTTTCCTTCTGTAGTTATTTGCTTCCAGTACCTTGATTAATTTGCCAGGTTTCTCCAATAAATTATAGCCCCCTTGCCTATTGTCTGTATCCCTAGTTGCAGTCTTCCCTATCATCAGAATCTCCTTTCTCCATTCCCATTTTGGCTTAGTTCGTAGAATACTTTATGCTATTTTATAAATATAACATTTTGTATGATTATTCTTCTTAAAGGTCTGCATCTAAAATCGTAGTCTTTCCTTGTTTCTTGAGTTTCAGCATCATCCCTTTCCACTTTTAATTATAGGTTTCTGTTTGTGCTATGTATAAGAGCCTTAACTGTGTAGCTCTGAAATACCCCTTCAAATCAAGCAATCCCAATTCGCCTTGTTCTATTGGAAGGATCAGCTTATCCCACTTAACTTCTGCCATCTTCCCTCCCAGATAAAATCTTTTGCCTCTTTATTAATTGCTATCCACAACTTTTCCTCTGGTTGATAAAAATATGCCTGATCTGTGTATAAGATTAAAGGGACTAAAAGCATTTTAACTGCTTGTGTCATACTATCCATAACCATATAAAAGACCTTCCAAATTCACAGTTTTTGTATTATCTTTTGTTTAGTCTCTTTCCACATATCCTTAGCTGCTACACAAAATCATTTTTAATCCATACTCCTAAATGCTTCATTTTATCATGTCCCCATAAATGTAGATATTGCTGAACCAATTTGTGTGTGGGTACATAATTTACCAGTATTGCCTTTGTTTTAGCTTCATTAATTTTGCATCCTGAAAAGATATGAAACTGGCTCAAAATGTTCTACAACAGTGTAATATCATTTTCTGTTTTTTTAGGTATAATATAATATCATCTGCAAATAGAGCCAGCTTTTCTTGACTACCATACTGATTATATCCTTTAATTTCTGAATCCCTTATTTTCTTTGCCAATGGTTCTAAATATAATACAACTAAAGGGGAAAGAGGACTGCCAAGAAGAAATTATCAGAGAGGAGCCCACCCACTTTAATTTTCACCTCTGATCCCTCATATATCCTCCTAATCAGCCTTACAGTTTTATCAAGGAATGCAAATGCTTCCATTGCCCTACTCATAAAGTTGCAGCTTACTCTGTCAAATGCTTTTTCTGCATCAAGACCCACCAATAACAGTGGTATTTTATTACATTCTACTTCCCTCTGGATCATCAGTGTCCTGTTTATGTTGACAAATGTTTGCCTCCCCTCACAAAGCCACATTGACCCATATCTATCAATTTTGGCATCATTTTTGAAATTCTTTTAGCCATTATAGACATAAGCACTTTATAATAATGGTTTAGTATTGAAATGGGCCTGTATGAAGCTGGATCTGATGGATGTTTACCCTCTTTAGGTATTATAACTACCACTTGTTACTTCCAGGCTGTTGGTATTTCTTCTCTTCCTCTTAAAATATTACAAAAACCTTCCATATCTTTCAGTTTTTTCCCTCCTAGCTACCAAACTTCCACAGGAATACCATCTATTCCTGGAGACCTTCCTGCAGATTGTTTATACATCACCATTTTTATCTCATATTCTCCTGTCCTAACTGTTAGCAATTGAGCCTCACCTACCTCTAATCTTGGCATATTAAATTTTTACATAAACATTTAAATGTGTACCTTTTCTTGAGTTCCATATTTTTCTGCTTTATACAGACTTTCATAGAATTTCCAAAATATTTCTAATACTTCAACAGGATCTCTCATCTTTCTTGTTATAGGCTCTCTAAGCTTGGCGACAGCCCTTTCTACCTTCTATTGCCTGAGTCATTGTGCTAAAAGTTTTTGTGCTCTAGAGTTATCAAAAACAGTTGCTTAACAGCAATCTTTATAAACTCATGCACATTATCGAGGTATTCCCTTATTTTCTGTTGAGCATTCTGCAGTTGCTCCTCCTCTTGTTCTGTGGGATTCTCCCTCATTTACAATACTTTAACATTTGTCAGTTCCTCTAAATAATTATTGTTACTTGTTAACCATATCTTGCTTTCTTTATTTCCAAACTGAAAAAAAAAAACAACTACTTTCAAAACAAAAAACAGAGGCAAAAATAACTGGAAAATAGTCACTGTGCAAGTTAGCGCTTTTGTTAAGTTTAATAACCCAACTTCTTCAGACAAACAAGAAAGACTTCTTATTAAATCACTTAAATAGTATTCTTTAAAAAACACATGAGCAAATGAAGTCATATGACATGAAAGAAAAAACAAAGTGCCAACAGAAATTCTTTGTAAACTCACATAAAAAGCATAGGTATTAAGGAAAGTTGTTAAAAACAATCCAAAAAGCATCCTCATTTCTCAAAAAAAACTGTTAAAAACACAACAACTTGTTATACAACAATAACAAATAATAAAAGATAAAAAATTGTTAATGATTCAGTGGGTTTGGTTTTTACTAGTTCAACAGTGACCACTCTTACCCATGTTTTCTTTTCATTTTAGAATTTAAGAAAATAGATTTTTCAAGACAGCAAGGGATGTTTAAATGTGAAGCATGTGCATATTGCAAATAGATAGATGTGGGTAGTACATATTCCTTGAGAGGACGAAAATATACCTGTTAAGAGTAAATTCAACTGCAACTCTAACAGTGTTGTTTACCTAGCCCAGTGCTAGTCTTCCCCCTGGTTTTACATCGGTAAGGCTGACCGAAAGTTAAGGGAGCGTGTATATGAACATCTATACAGCATCAGAAAGGGCAGACTGGAAAATGTTTTAGCAAAATATACGGCCAATTGGCCTGGTCATTAATTTTTATTCAGAGTAACTGATCGAGTTGAACATGATGAGAGGGCTGGATCACAAACTTTAAATTTGGAACAGTGAGAATTATTATGGCAGATTAGAACATATGCATATAGTCAACCTGGATTAAATAACTTATGTTCAATTGCCAGGGTATTGAAGCTGAAGAGCTTGACTCGCTGAATCATTAACAAATTTTTATCTTTTGTTATTATTTGTCATTATTGTATAACCAGTTGTGTTTTTAACTGTTTTTTCAAGAAATGAGGATACTTCTTGGATTGTTTTCAGTAACTTTCCTTAATATCTGTGCTTTTTATGTGAGTTTACAAAGAATTTCTGTTGGCATTTTAAGTTTTTTCTTTCATGTCATATGACTTCATTTGATCATGTGTTTTTCAAAGAATAGTATTTAAGTGGCTTAATATGAAGTCTTTCTTGTTTTACTGAAGAAGTTGGGTTATTGAACTTAACAAAAGTGTTAACTTACACAGTGACTATTTTCTAGTTATTTTGACTCTGTTTTTTGTTCTTTTATTTCCATCCTATTTTTAAACCCTTCAATTTTATCCTATTCCCTAGCTATATTTTAGGAAGAAATTTATATCTTCCCTAATAGCTTCTGAATAATTTCTACTATGCATTCCTTAAAGTCCTCTCTTTTCAACAGATAGGTGGGAAAGTGCCAGTGCCTCATTTTTATTTCATTATCCTGTGTTTTTATTTTAGTTGTTATTGGCGCATGATCTGAAGTAGTTATTGGGTGCATATCAAGACCTTTAGTTAAATGCACATGTTCCTGTGAAATGTAAATTCTGTCTAGCCTAGCCCAGTTGTTGTATCTTGGGGAATAATATATCAATTCACTCTGAACTCCTAGTACTGAATTCACATCTTCCAATCTTCCATGTCAAATATTTTCATATTTTTTTCAAAATTCTACCCTCCTGTGATGCCCTTGCCCTGGCCCAGCAATCAAGGAGCCTCAATCCTCACCACTAACACCAGTGAGGGGTGTCTTATATAGGAGGAAAGGATAACAAATACACACAGTAAAGTGTAATTTCCCTTAAGAGCGCAAAGAGATCACAGTCAGTCCAGGGCTGGTTGCTCCCTTGCTCTTGAGGTCCCTAATAAAACTCCCCACTGGCACAGCTACAGGGTCCAGACCTCAGCCAGCTGGGCAAGCTAAAACCTCCAGCACCCTCTCTGTCCAACCAGTGCTTTGTGTCTCTGCCCAAGTAGCTGACACACACACTTTGAGATAAGAGTTTATACAGCCACACAGACACTCCTGGGGAAGGCTGGCACAGGTTCTCCAGCTGTGCCCCTTTTACCCAGACTATCCGGTAGAAATCACTGCCACCACCCAGCTAATATTTATCAGCTACTCAAAGGCCCTTAAAAGGGTGTCCAATTATTACTGTGCAATATTATTATCCAACTGGTTAGTGTGACTAAACAGTCAAGGCTTATTAGGGTGACTTGGACAGTAATCACTATAAATATGCAATGTACTCTAGAGCTTTATTTATTTATTTTTATTTTACATTTGTTGACCGGGCTAGTCCAGCTGGACACATATCCATTTTCAGCAGAGGCCCGGGGAGAAAAGCTCCTCGATAGTACAAAACAGTGTATGACATTAATCAAATAAAAAAATAGTAAATAAATTCACAGTTTAAGGAATAGAAGAACTATATACAATTTAGCTATTTATGCAGAAAAGAACATATAGAAATAAATAGTTGGGTAAAAAATAAGTAAATAAGTACAGTACAAGAACATGCTAGAAAGAGGTGTGTTAACATAAGATACTAGAGTGACAAGGAGAGATATTAAGATATAAGAGATAGTCCAAGTTAGTTGAAAGACAGGTTCAGCTTCTGGATTCCAGTATGCAGGTAGATTATGCAGACATTAAGATTTAGAAATTTAGTGAGAAGACAAGAGTTGTTAGTCTGGGTTAAGACAGGTGCATAGCCAATGTGTTTTAAGGTAGGATTTAAGCCTGATTTTGAATTGTGTAAGTGATGGTAGTGAGGTTAGGTCGCTGGGAAGAGAGTTCCAGGTTTTACCAACGGTGTTAGAAAATAGAGAGTCCCCTGCCTTGTTGTTGGCTATGTGTGTTAGTACTAGCATTTTAGTAGCTGAGCGCAGGGTATTAAGGTTACTGTAGGGAGTGATAAGGTTGGTAAGAATTGGTGTGTTACTAGGCTGATACAGGATTTTATAGGCAATTATTAATTGATTAAGTAGAAGTAGGTTGGGTAACTCTAGCCATCCAAGATTTTTATAATTAATACTGTGGTGGGTCCTAAATGTAGAGCCAGTTGCAAATCTTGCAATATTGTTGTATGAGACTACTAGTTTGTTCATATTGGTTTTTGAGAGGTTAGTATAAATAGGGGAGGCATAGAGGAGGGTAGAGATTAAGTGGGTCTGGGCAATAGTAGATCTAGCTAGTGGGGTAAGAAAGGATTTGATTCTATATAGTGAGCCTAGTTTTTGTTAACTGTTTTATGGTATTGTTTATGTGGGCCTCAAAGTTAAGGTTATTGTCAATTAGTACTCCTAGGAGTTTTGTGTTAGAGTCAGGGATATAATAGTTCCATTGTTAGAAGTGACAGTGAAGTTGAGAGGTGTGTGTCTATGGGTGGGAGTAAAAGTAGAAGTTTGTTTTTTAGGATTTAGGATAAGACATTGATGTTGTAGCCAATCCTCAACTGTGTTAAACACTTTTGGGTAAGAGATTGAAGGTCTGCTGGATTTGGGGCTGTGCAGATTAATGTGGAGTCATCAGCATATTGTATTAAGGAGGCCTGAGGAATAACAGTGTATAGGTCATTGATAAAGACAGAGAATAGAAGTGGTCCAAGTATAGAACCTTGGGGACACCTAGTGAGATGGGGAGATGGGGAGATAGGTTGTTCCCCACAAGACTGCTTGTTGCCTATTGCTTAAGTAGGATTCAAACCATTGTATAGAAAGAGTATCAAGGGACAGGTTTTCAGTGTGTTAATGAGAAGTTTGTGGTTAACCATGTCGAAGGCTTTGGAGAGATCAATAAAGAGGGCTGAGGATAGAGTGTTGTTATTGCGGTTTTTATTAATACAGTTGGAGAAGGATAAAAGGGCAGTAGTAGTACTGTGAAATGGCCTGAAACCGTGTTGGCAGCTAGCTAGCAAGTTGTTGTCTATAAGGTGTTTTAACAGTTGCATATGAATGCATTTCTCCATGATTTTGGCCAAAGGAGAGAGTATGGCAATAGGTCTGTAATTGGATAGATCCCTAGAGTTTCCACCCTTATGAAGGGGGATAATATGTGCAATCTTCCATGTAATAGGAATTGCACCTTCAGAGATTGTTCTGTTAATCAGAATGGAAACTGGGTAGGCTATAGCATCTGCTGCTATCTGTAGATATTCAGCAGGAAGGAGATCGGCAGCAATGGTGGTAGGTTTGAGTTTTTGCAGAAGGGTACGGATAAGGGAAGTAGAGATGGGTTTGAGATGAAATGGGGGAGGTAAGGTAGTATTATGGGATGTTAGAGGTGAGCTATTGGGGGATAGTTGGTTGGAAAGAGACTGAATGGTTTCAGTGAAGAAGGTGTTAAAGGTTCTTGCTACTTCCTTTGGATTGTCCTGGTCTGCACCTACAGGTGGGGGGGTGACAGTACGACCTGGGTGTAAGAGAGTATTTATACCTGCCCAAAATTTTTGGGGTTACTTTTCTGGGTATTTTGGAGTTGTATGTAGTACTTTCTTTTATCTAACAATATTGATTTTTTTGTATCATTTCTTAACTGTCTAAACTTGATGTGATCTTCATGGTTTTTGGTAGTACGCCATAAGGTCCAGATTTTATTTCTAAGTAGCATTTTTTGTTTTGTATCTTTTGAGAGCCAGGGGGCTGGTTTGTTTCTAATTTTAATGGTCCTTTTTGGAGCGTGGAGATCGAGAATGTGTAGAAATTTACTGTTAAAGTAGATTACTGCTTCCTCAAGGGGTAGACTTTTAAGGGGTGCCCAGTTGCAAGCTCTAAGTTCGTTTTTGAAAATATCAGGGTTAAATTTTGTTTTATTTCCTCACTGCTCTATAGGTAATTGGATTTTGGATATCAGTCTTGTCTCTGATTAAGAAGGTTAGAGCATGGTCGCTTATATCCTCAGGGAGAGTTCCTACTTTATAGCTTAGGTGATGTCTATTTATTAGTATCCAGTCTAGGGTGCTTTCAGTGTTGTTCTGTTTATTGGTCCTTGTGGGGGAGGTTATAGTTTGAGTAAAGCCATGTAAATTAAGATGGGTAGAGGGTTGTTCTGAGGTACAGCTATTCCAATTTATATTAAAGTCCCCGAGTACTATTGTCTCTTGGGGATAGTTGGTTGATAGCCAATTCAGGATATTTTCTAGGTTGTTTGAGTTATTCCCTGGGGGAAGATAGACGGCGATAATATAAATAGATTTATGGTTATTGAGTTGGAGTTTGGAGATAAGTATTTCCTCGTTACTAGTTGGAGGGGGCTTAGAGTCAATTGAGGTAACTTGTAGTCCAGACTTGTAAAGTATTGCTATTCCGCCTCCCTTTTTAGCTAATCGATCTTGTCTTAATGTGCTATATCCTGGAGGAGTAAATTCATTGTCTTGTATAGATGGTTTGAGCCAAGTTTCAGTAAGACACAGGATGTCAAATGAATGTACATCTATGAGAGCATGTATTTGGGCAACTTTGTTATTTATGCTTCTTATATTAAGATGGGCTATTAATAGCTTAAATTATCTCTACACAAAACAGCCACAGTTGAAAGGTTTAAAAATATTTAATAATAAATACTAAAAACACAAGACAATACTTCTTACTACACAGTGCTAGTCAAGAAGTTAGAAATCACAGATAAATACTTAAAATAATTCAGTAGTACAGTTCTGACATCACAGAAAAACACTTAGTCTAAGCTTTCTAGTTTTTAGCTATTGCTAAGAGAAAACACAAGTCTAAGATAAACCTACATATAGAGCAAGACAGTGCTGATGAGTTGGATAGTCGACAAAAAAATGCTTAATGCTCTCTGATTCTCTCTGTTTAAATTGATATTACAGTCCTGATTCACATTACATCATTCTTCACACTTTACTGGGGTTCCCAGGCTAACAGGCCACATTCTTTAGTAAGCTCACACCAGGTCAGGAAGCAAAGCCATTAAGGATATTTATGCATGCACATTCTGGCCATTAAATCTGGCCTTAAAACAATGACAAGCATTCCTTTATCTAGACTGGCCAGAGCCGTGTTTACATCAAAGGGTCACAACATGCTGTACTTGGTCAGTAGAGTGCACTGTTGTTACATTATTTTCCAGTTCCACATATAACACTATTTTTACCATTTAAGACAACAAGCCTGTGGTTTACATTAATATTTACAGATGACAGAATTATCTATAAAATTCTGTCTGGCTAGGCTGGCAGCCTTCACACCTCCTTTCTTATATTTTCCCTTCTGAGCCCCCAGACATGACTTCACTGTTGCAAATCAAATTCCATTCACACATATAAGTAATTTTCCTTGCTGAAAGCTGATTATTTCTCCCAGAATTGTCTTAAGCTTCATTATAGCAGTTTTAGGTGGAACATAAATACATGCCAGTGTAGTCTTCCTTCCTTGCCAGTAGCCCCTTAGTACTACAAATTTACCATTATTATCTTTTTTTATCCTCTTCTGTCACTATTGGAGCTCATCTTGCAATTAATATAAATGCCCCTCTTTTCATTTGCCCCAGGTATTCCGCTGAATAACCATCCTGAAAACCTTTTTATTAAATTCACACGTTCAGTTCTTTCCAAGTGTGTTTCCTGTAGCAAAGCTAATTGCACTCTGTTTTTAATATAGTTCATTACTCTATTTTTTGTATTTATCTGTGAGACCATTGACATTTAAAGACATTACAGAAAGCATTATTGTTTTCAAAAGTTATTATTCCTACCTTTTTATGTATAACATCTTTTTTGTTAAATGTCTAGTTCCAGCTTTTGTGTACATGTTTGTTTTACTGTTTGGCAGGTTCATCTTTTACACAGTTGTTTCTTGTCAAATCCATTTGAGCCTATGTCACATCTTAAAAAACTTTTATTGAAAGCCGTCAAATAAAAAAGCACACCAGCAATATCCCTCTAAAACCTATTAATTTAGTAATAACACACAAAATTATGTACATCTTCAAGTACTGAGGTTTTACCCACCTAATAGGAATAAATGTTCCAAACTGACAGCCACACCCATAGACTTGAGTTAACCTAAAAGAAAGGTTATCCATGCTAAGACGCATGGTGCAGCCTTTACTTCTCCTAAGTGCTGTCTGTTTTTGTATTCTATTTATAGCTGTCTCAGCTGGGAAAACACATGAATGTTTTCAGAGAACATTATCTCCTAGCCATTTCTCTTTATCAGACTGTCTCCTAGAGACGTGAGAACCAGATACAAAATTGCTAAGCATACATTTATTTACTAGAAAAAAGCCTTGTAGTTAATATTCTTTTCCATTTACTTTCTCTTAAAACTTGTTACTAGATCAAGCTAATGGCTTTAATCCAGTCAATCCTCTGTGCAAGAATGAGAAAAAGCACTCTATTTTTTGTCATGCTCTTTTAACCAGATTTTTTTGTCTTTTACATTGCAGTGCCTACATTTCTCAAATCTGAACAAGGTGAAAGAGAGAAGAAGGGAGAAAGAAAAGAAACAGGAGCACCTATTTACATTAGCATCCTCCATTACACTTAAAAATAACGGAGAAAACATTTACTTTATAGCATGCAAAGAAAATCTTGCACTATTAAGATAGTGCCAGCAGCAGGCCCCCTTTTTTCCTGTTTTCTCTATGGGGTCGAGATATCTTGTTAACTGTCACCATCTCTTGTGATTCAATGCCACACTCCAGCCTTCTTTGATACTCATGGCAGACTGCTGCAGATATTCTTTCACACAGCCCATCTACCTCTTTGCTGGATGTCCTCATTTTCTCGTACCTTCTTCCTGTCTATCCCAAATCTTCACCAGATTGTCTTTTGCTTTTCTGCACATGTCCAAACCACTGTAACCTGTTCTTTCTGATCTTTTCTACAATTGGAGCTACTTTGGCTTCTGCTCTTATGTCCTCATTTCTTCATTTGTCCCACAGTGTGCATTCTACTACTCATCTCAGGCACTTCATCTCTATCACTTCTAGCTTCCTCAGTTACTCTGCCTTTACTGCCCAGGTTTCTGTAAAATACAGTAGTACTGGTTGTACCACTGTCTTGTACACCTTACTTTTCTGCTTCTTTTGGATTTCTTCTGTCATAGACTACACTTAAGATTCTATGACAGTTGGCTGCAGCCCCTCTGATTCTAGCTTTGACCTCTTCATTCAGACTTCCCTTATCCTTAACCACCCCTCACAGAAACTTGAAGCTATTTACCTGTTCCACTATCTTCTCTTCTATCTCAATTCTCAGCTTCATTCGAGTTCTCCAGTTTGCTGCCATTACCACTGTCTTATCTGTGCTTAGTTTCATCCCATACACCTTCAGTTTTGCATTCCATTCCCCTGTCCTTTGCTGAAGTTCTTGCTCAGAGTTTGCTATAATGTCACATCATCTGCATACAGCAACTTTGTTGATCTGTCCCATCCAACCTGTGTGCAAATGCAGTCCATCACCAATATGAACAGCAGTGGGCTCAGAGCTGAACCCTGGTGTACACCCACTCCCACTGGGAACCCCTCTGAGATTGAATCCTGTTCATACTTTAGTCAGTGTGTCCTTGTACATAGCTTGCACTAATTCTACCAATGTTTCTGGGACTTCAAACCACTGCAGTACTGCCCAAATCAGCTTTCTTGGGACCCTGTCATATGCTTTCTCTAAGTCTAAGAATTCCCAGTTGGACTCTCCTCATCTCTAGCTTCCTCTCAACTGTGTCACTGCAAACATCAGGTCAGTTGTGCTACATTCTGATCTGAATCAGAACTGCTCATCTCCCATCTTACATTCTACTACTCTCCGTATCCGTTTATCAGTCATCCTCTGCAGAACTTTTCATGAAATGTGACAGGAGTTTGTTGCCTTTGTACTGCCCACAGTTGTGGATGTCCCCCTTTGTTCTTGTACACTGGCATGTTTATTCTCCAGTCATCTAGGACATGCTTTTCTCTCCACACTGCTGTGAGTACCCTCAGGAGCCATTTCTTCCCCATCATCTTTATCATACTCACCTGAGATTGCTGCTTTCCCTGACTTCATTTTCCTTAGTGCTATTCTTACTTCTTCTAGAGTGGGCTCCTCTTCTCTCATTGCAGGCTGTTTCTGGGGCAGTACAGCTTCTGTGAGGTTTTCTTCCTTCAGAGGTTGCTCAAAATACTCCCATCTGCCTTTGATGTCTTGTGAGCTGGTGAGCAGGTTGTTGCTGGCATCCCTTCTGAAGGGTGTCTGACTATCTTCCTTATCTGTCTCTTATCTTTCTTTGCCTTGCAACCTGATATAGTTTCTGTGTGCCACCTACTGAGTCACTTTCTAGACGCTGGTAGAGTGCCTCTGATGCCCTATTCTTTGCTATTTCAACCCCTTTCTTAGATTATTTGTTAGCCAGTATTCCTTCCTAGCCTGGTCAGTCCTTTCTGTGTCCCACTTTTTTCTGCACTCCTCCTTTCTTTTGATGACTTCCTGGACTTCTGCATTCTACCACCGGCTTTCCTTACGTACCTTATTTCCATACCTGACTCAGCCACTTCTTCACTGCCATTCTTCTTCAACTCCACCTACTTCCTCCTCTTCTCGGGGTGTTAGAACCCTGAGTAATTCCTTGAACTGTTGTACTTTCTCTCTAGTCAGCTTCCAGGTCTTCAGTCAGATCTCTGTTGACCTTAAAGCCTTCTTTGACCATTGCTTGCAGCTGATTGTGGCAACCAGTAGTTTTTGCTCTGGGCCAACTGTTTCACTGGGTATGACTTTGCAGTCATTGATTCTACCCCAGTGCCCTTTCCTTGCTAGGAGGAAGTGTACCTGAATTGTATGTTGGCCACCCTTGTATGTGATCTTGTGACTGCCTCTCTTTCTGAACCACATGTTGGCTACTATCAAGTCATTTGCCAGATAGAAATCTAGAATGGCCTCACCTTCCTTATTCCTGTTGTCCAGGCAGTTCTCATATCCTGCTCTGTCTGTCCCGATATGTGCATTCAAGTCATGTTGTCCTCCTTTATCTATTAGGTCTTGTAACTGCTGTCTGAATGCACTCTTTTCCTCACTATCACAACCCTGCTACCTTATCATTACAATGGAGTCTGATTGCCATGAGTCTCTTACCAATTCTGATGATATCCCTCATGTTTTATTCCCACACTATTTCTAGCCTGTCCTCCTCCTGAGTAGTAGACACTAGATCCCAAGACAAGCAGCTTTTCTGCACTGCCCTTCCATCTTTTGGATACCTAGGATGTCCAGCCTCCTCCATATCATGTCATTTACTTCCAAGCTGCATCCTGTTAGTGAACAGTTAGGGAAGTAAATACTGTGGGAAGAAACAGCCAGGGAATTGTTATGGCTAGGCTTGTATAGGCCCTAGGGCCAATAGCCTAGTAACAATCTATGAACCTACATTAAGTGTAGCAATTCTCAGTTCATGTTTGGCAGGTTGATTGGTTCTACATCCAGCTTTCACTCAACAGAGCTATCCCAAGTAACCCATGCTGGGCAACTAGACACAAGCCAGTAGCTTATTGACCCAGGGCTGCTAGGCTTTATGGTGGGCACACTGACCAATAGGGGCACATACACCCCCCCACCATTAGCATGGATCCCTGGCATAGGTTGGAGTTGGCTGGGTCCTCAACCCACTTATCACTTTTAACTACCCATGCCCATTTTGGCAACATTAGTTAACATGACTGAATTACCTAGAGCCATATGTTCATTATCAAGGGCTAGCCCTGCCATGGCTCCAGTCTGTGATCCATGTTCTCCTATCTTGAGGATACTGTGCACCACAGGAAATGCCCAAAGCAGTTGGTCTGTACAACTCTTTCCATATAAGATACCCTGTGCTGCTGCCCACTGCTCCATTCATTGGTGAGCTTGAGATGGAAACACTCAGCATGTCTTTGGAGGTGGGAGAAATTCCACAGAGACACAAGGAAAACATGCAAACTCCAAACAGGCATTGGCTTTAGGTCAAGATCGAACCTTGTACCTTGTGCATGGGAGGCAAAGACCTTAACCGTTATGGCAACTGGTCTCTATACCAGAGTTAAAACAGTGCCATTAAGAAAAAAAAATGTTTTACTTAATTTTCTCCCTCATTTTCCCCTCTCCTAAGTATTTTTCAAAACATTAATGGCATGAAGTAGGGCATATACTTTAGCATCCCTTACAAGTTGAACAAAGTCCAAAAATTCCAATATTCCTAGATTTGCTTGTTCTGCCATGTTTCACAAATTAAATTATTGCTTTGTAATCCCACATTTGTCAATTTCCAAGTTACTGGTTTTGTTCCTGTTCATCTCCATCTCCCAAGTCCTGTCTCTGCTTCATTTCCAGTGTACTCTCAATTCTTCTAGACAACTCTTGTGTTTTTCCCCTTCTCAAGCATTTTCCATTGAAACATTGGAAAACATTTAACTGGCACATTCTCTCTGTGTTCTTTATTACCAAAAGAACAAGAAGCAGAATATCCTTCTGTTTCACAGTTCAGTTTTTGTTGAACAAACTTTTGTATTTCCTCCTTAGCATGTACTTGATCAAAAATGATTTTGTTTCTCCAGGGAAAAATGTTTTGAAGATAGCTGGGTAGAGCAGTTTGAATCTCACACCTTCTAGACATTCCCTATATAATGGAATAAATGTATTCTTCTTCTGCCTGGTGTGCAATGAGTAGTCATTTTCCCCATATACTCCTCTGCTGTCTCCCACTTTTAGTACTTTGTCAATTGCATCTTTACTTTTAAAGGTCTAGGTTACTTTCTCATAGCTAGATTTAGAGCATACACATGATGTCCCCTTTCAATTAACAATTCCTTTTGTGGAATACCAGTCCAGTTGCTTATTTGTGCTTTCATAAAATTAATAGTCTGTTCCTTCCAGCTTCTCTGGTACAGCAGAAAATCTCAGGTTTTCCCTATGTGCTCTGTTCTCTAAGCTATTATTTTTTGAAACATCTTTTTTATGCAGTCTCATATTCAGACAGTATTTTCTTCATTTCAGCATCATAGTTTTGCAGATGTTCATCGTGCATACAGCTGCAGTCATAACAGATGGGTTCTCCTGCCGTCAGGCAGGTCCTCGGTCGGCCGAATTCCAAAGTCTAGTCCGGCGTCGGTTGTTGTCGCTTCTTCCCTGATGTCAGTGCGACAGGGGTATAAAGGAACCAGCCGACACCATTTTCTTCAGTCTTTCTTGCCGCGTGGTGCCCGAAGCAGAAGCAGTTCGCAAGTGCCGGTCGGCCAGCTCCTGAAATTACGAAAATTTTGAAACCGAAGTCTTCTTGAAAGCTAAATACCCCGTTGGGGAAACTTTTCTTGCCTCAGTCCAATGTCAGACAAAGTTAATAATTGTATTTCATGTGGGAAGCAAATACCGCATAAGGATTTCCATTCCCTCTGTATACCTTGTTTAGGCCCAGACCACAACGTCTCGGTCTGTCGCTTTTGTGCTACATTCAACAAACGCACCATTAAGCATCGGGCGGAGTTCGCCCAGCATTATTTTGGAAAAACATTTAATTATATTATGTCGTCGGATACTCCGACTCCAGTTTTGTCTAAAAAACGCAAAGATAAGGACCGACACACGAGGTCCGCGGCCTCTTCCGACACCACGCCAAAGCCGACTACACGTGGTCCGGTTCTCAGCAAGGCGCCTACTACTAGCCCTGACTACCGACGACACTTCATTAGCGGTGTCTCCTGTGCCCGAGGTCGCAGGCTCCTCGGCCCACACCCCGACTACACATACCGAAGCCACTCTTGGCGTTGAACCTCAAAATGTGGACAGGTCTACCTCCACTCAAGGTGTCTTCAGACCTTCGTCTTCTTTTTCCATCAAGGCTTTCACTAAGTCTAAAGCAGCCATGGATTCTAAGAGACAAGCTACACAGGGCCCATCTCCAGGCTCCATGCCTAAAAAACAGATGCTTAAAATGGCTGAGGATTTAATTACTCTTATCAGGGGTTCTCAACCCCCACCGGACAAAAGGCCCAGAGTGGAGGAAGAATCCCCCTCCTCTGATCAGGGCTCCATTATTTCAGAGCACTCTGATGATCAGGAACATTCTTACTCCCCTTTTGAAGACTCTGATGCAGAGGAGTCCATTCCTTCTGTATCCCCCCCAGAGGATTACTCATTTGGGGAAACTTTGCATACCTTAAGGGAACACTTCCACTAGGAAGGCCAAGATTATTCAGATTCCAAGAAAAGGCTTAGGGAATTTCTCTTACTACATCAGCACAGGCCTCTGGCTATACCTCCTGTCTTGGACATCCTAGATGATGTTTACTCGGAGGCCTGCCTTAACCCGGATTCTCTGCCTCCAGCCCCAGTCAAGCCTGACAGGTACTACAGGGTACCTGACTCACACCAATTTCTATACAAAAGCCATGCTGCTGACCCAGAAACCATCTCACAGGGCCCCAAGGGAATTAAGGCCTCCACTGCGAAAAATCCATTACCTTCCGAGAGAGATTCCAGATCCTTAGAAAGGTGGGGAAAAAAGGTATATACCTCGGCTACCTTAACCATGAGGGCCTTAAACTGTCAGTTCCATATGCTAAAATACCAACAGTTTTTGTTATCACAATTGAAAAGTAAAATGTCACAACCTGAACAACCAGACTTGAAGGAGTTGCAGGATTTGATGCATAGTGCAGAACAAGTGGGTAAGCATACCTTACAATGTGGTTTTGATGCTCTAGAGGCTTCATGTAGAGCTGCTGTTACAGGATCAGTCATACATAGACATGCCTGGCTCAAGGAACAAACCTTGCCTGATCATCTCAAAGCTAAATTACTAGATGCCCCTCTACAAAAGGATGTACTATTTGGTGCTAATGCTGAGGAGGTATTAAGGAAAATGGAGGAAAAGGCTAAATCAATGCAAACTGTGAAAGATTTTCTACAGGTACAACCCCCTGCGTTTCAGTAGAAATTGGCCTTCCAAAAATTGGTCCTTTCCAGCCACAGACAGACCCCAAAGAGGTAGATACAGACGCCCGAGGGGCAGGGGACAATCCCAAGGATCATTTAGAGGCAGACAATGGCAAGCTCCTACACAAAGAGGTGGTGAGGATAACTCGCAAGCATTCAGAAAGCAAGCCCAATGACTTTCCCCTTTGCATGCCAAACAAGACTCAAATGGCAGCCCCCTTAGGAGGAAAACTGGCATTATTTTCAAAAAATTGGCATATTGTCACAAAAGACAAATGGATCCTGGACATTATAAACAGAGGCTACAGATTCCATTTTCACACCCTTCCAAAAATGAGAGGCATGCCAAATCTGCCACACAATCAAAGGGCAGAGGCACAAAGACAAATTACAGATCTCATAAACATGAAAGCTATTCAAGAGGTACCTACGCACGAACAAGGTCAAGGTTTTTATTCCAGACTATTCCTGGTACCAAGGAAGGGAAAAGATTGGAGACCTATTTTGGACCTATCCATCCTGAACACATTTCTACTCGTACCAAAATTCAAGATGCTCACTCTACAGCAGCTTCTTCCCATGCTGGGCAAGGAGTCTTGGCTGGTAACATTGGACCTCAAGGAGGCATACCTGCATTTCCCAATCAGACAAAATTGCAGAAGATACTTCAGATTTCTTGCAGGTTCAACCCATTATCAATTCTCTGCATTGCCCTTTGGCTTATCTACTGCGCCCAGAGTATTCAGGAAATGCCTGGCATCACTAATTGCCTACTGCAGACTTCAAGGGATACAAATATACCCCTATTTGGACGACTGCCTGATCCAAGTGGACAGCAAGCACATTCTTCTGAAACATCTGGCTTATGTGATAATGTTGTTGAACTCTCTGGGATACACAGTCAACAAAAAGAAATCAAGACTAATACCCTCTCGGAAGATAGTTTTCCTGGGTGCCAACTTGGACACAAACACCCAGATGGCCTACCTCACGCCAGAGAAGCAGGGGCAACTAACTCAATACTTCAGAACACTAGCAAATTGCACCAGGCTGACTGCAAGGAAAATCCTGCAGGCTCTGGGATTCATGGCATCTTGCATCTTACTAATCCCATGTGCAAAGCTGCATATGAGGAAACTTCAATGGTACCTGAAAAACCTATGGTCTCAACACAGCCACAGTTTGGAAACAATAATACCACTAATTCCATGTCTGCAAAAGGAATTTCTGTGGTGGGCTCAAGCATGCCAAACAAACACAGGTCTTCCATTCAGCAAGCCTCAAGCAAATCAAGTCATTACAACAGACGCCTTGGACTACGCCTGGGGGGCGCACATGACAGATCAGTGCATTCAGGGCAAATGGTCCCAAAAAGAAAGGCACCTTCACATCAATCAAAATGAAATGCTAGCAGTAATAAATGCTATTATAGCTTTCAAAGACCTTCTGCAACCAGGTCAACTATTGATAAGAACGGACAACACCACAGTTATGTGGTACATAAACAAACAGGGAGGAACACATTCATACCCCCTATGCAGACTGGCCATGTCACTTTGGAACATGGCCATGGACTTACAAATCGAACTACAAGCACAGTACTTGCCAGGCAAGGAAAACACGCTGGCAGACAACCTAAGCAGAAATATGACAGATCCACACGAATGGAAATTGCATCCAAAAGTTTTTACAGAAATAATCCAAGCATGGGGAAGGCCAGACATAGATCTCTTTGCCTCCCACAAAAATCACCAATTGACAAAATTCTGCTCAAGGATTTTCCATCCAAAGGCCTGGAGAGTGGACACTCTCTCTTTCAGTTGGACATCAATGACAGTTTACGCCTTCCCACCTCTTCCTCTGCTGCCCAAAGTTCTATTGAAAACCAGAGCAGACAGACCAAAGATGATTCTCATTGCTCCAGACTGGCGAAGACAACACTGGTACCCACTCCTGAGGAGCCTGATGCATTCTCCACCATGGACCCTGCCTTTAATGCCTCTTCTCCTGACTCAGCACAGCTTCAAAACTCTTCACAGCCAGCTAAAAACACTCAATCTAGCCGCATGGAAGATTCCTTAGCATCACAACAGACCCTACTCTCCAAGGAGGTGCAGGATGTCATTTTGGAGGCCAGGAGGCCGTCAACTAGAAAAGCTTACTCCGCAAAATGGAAACGGTTTTGTGTCTGGAATGAGAAAAAGGGCCAGGATCCTGGAAAACTGAATTTACCTCAAATACTACAGTATCTAGCTGAGCTGCTAAGCAGTGGACTTTCATTCTCCTCCATCAAAATCCATGCCTCAGCCATTTCTGCAGAATACAACACTGATCCACCCTTATTCTCTCACCCTCTCTTAAGACAGTTCCTCAGAGGGGCTAAGAATCTAAGACCCCCAAGGAAACAACCAATACCTACTTGGGATCTCAATTTCATTCTGGAAAAACTGACCTTGCCTCCCTTTGAGCCAGCTGCCTCATCAGATTTGCAATATTTGTCCTGGAAAACAGCTTTCCTTCTGGCTATTACCTCAGCTCGTAGAGTTTCAGAACTACAAGCTCTCATGGCTGTGCAGCCTTTTATCATCTTCCATCAGAGTTTCCTTACGAACCAACCCGTCCTTTATGCCTAAAGTGGTATCCAGGGTAGCTTTGAATCAGGCCATACATCTACCTACTTTTTATCCTAATCCCCAAAACAAAGGGGAGAGATTACTACATTCCTTGGACATCCACAGACAACTGCATTATTATTTGGACAGAACAAAGCTTTTCAGAAAATCAGAACAGATCTTTGTGTCCTATGCTGTAGGAGCTCAAGGAAAGCCAATTTCCAAACAGACAATCTCAAAATGGATAGCCCACTGCATACGCTTTTGCTATTCTTTCCATGGCAAAACTGTACCTACAGGCATCAGATCTCACTCCACCAGGGCCACAGCTACCTCTGCAGCTTTCCTCAGAGGAGTTCCTACCAAAGATATTTTGGAAGCAGCCACTTGGAGTTCTGTGCATACCTTCTCCAAGCACTACAACCTACCATTATACTCCAAAACTAGAGCAGGCTTTGCCACTGCAGTCTTGCAGGGCATCCTGGCTCCTCCTAGTTCCACCTAGTGCCTACCACCCCTTTCTTAGCTTTGGGATTCTACCCATCTGTTATGACTGCAGCTGTATGCACGATGAACATAGTACAGTTTTGTACCTACCATAAATGTAGATATTCGAGTGCTAATACAGCTGCAGTCCAGGTTTCCCTCCCTCCTTCCCCTCTTGGGACAGGCCTATTGGCTAATACCTCCTCATACAACCTGATTGGGGTATTCATTTATGGTGTATTTGCTTGCAACTACTGTCTTTTGATTATATTGCATTGTTTTATTACACAAATTTATGTATTGCCTTCCTTCTGGGGGCACCTGACATCTGGGGCAAGAAAAACTGAAGAAAATGGCGTCAGCTGGTTCCTTTATACCCCTGTCGCACTGACGTCAGGGAAGAAGCGACAACAACCGACGCTGGACCTAGACTTTGGAATTCGGCCGACCGAGGACCCGCCTGACGGCAGGAGAACCCATCTGTTATGACTGCAGCTGTATTAGCACTCGAACATCTACATTTATGGTAGGTACAAAACTGTACTTTTTATCACCTCATCTGAGTATCTGTTTAAAGCTTCTTCCATTTTTTCCAGCATTTTGTTGTTTGAGTTGATATACTCCATCATTGTTTCATTTATTTCAAGCAGGTCTGTGTGCAGTTGTCATACTTTCCTCTGGGTTACTGGAAGTCATGTCTAAAGCTTGCACTGCTTTTTGCTGAACAGCTGCAGTAGTTTTCCAAGTCAGTATTTTTTGTCACATTTTGTAGCTGGTTTTCATTCAAGTCCTCTGTATTTCTGTTTTCCTGGCTTGCTGGCATCCAGGTAGTGCACTTACTAGCCAGTTTCCCTGCTATGTTACTGTTTTCACACTGAGAGAGCTAGAATTAAGCTGTTACTCAATGTGCAGCCATTTTGGAAGTCCAAGGTGGAATTAATCTTGTGCAGTTTAAGCATGTGTGTGTATATATATATATATATATATATATATATATATATATATATATATATATATATATATATATATATTTTTTTTTTGTATTATCTAGAGTCCTCCATTGCTTGTATAGAGCTGGTTATGTCTTAGTTTGCAGCAGATTGCAGCGAGTCCCCCTATATTGAGTACAAGCTTGACCTTATGATAACTCAGCTTCATACCAAAAGCTTGAGTGGATTTTTTTTGTGTGTGTGTCATCCAGAAAGTTTACTTGAATAGATTTTTTTTTTTATTTTAGGCATGACAAGTCCCACAACACATTCAGACTTTAGAATGTGGGATAACTAACACTTTCGTTATAAAGTAAGTTTTAGTAGCAGATAGGCATTTTTCAAAATGAAAAAGAGGGAACCACTCATAGAACACATCATGGAAGCGCTCCACCCTTATACGAAGTTTGATATACATTCTTATAGCATGTTCACATTTATTTTATAATTTGTAGGCGTTATATAGGAGTACTACCTTTTTAGTACATTTTACAATAACATATATGGCATAGATACATTTTAAAGTCTCTAATTGTAAGTAGAAAAGGAATAGAAGCAGTTCTTGCAGTTTCCATGATTTTTAAGTCAGTCAGATTTGAGGATTCAGTCTGGTGCAAGTTCAACCCCTGATTCATGGTATAATCAGTGTGGCAGACAGGACTGTGGTCTCAGGCTATACCTCTACTCCCAGTCAATGTGATGGTGCACACTTTAAGCTCCACACCATTTTGTATGTGATAATCAAAAGCTACATTGTGTTAACCTGCATTTCTCACTGCCATGTGATATGCAAGGGGCAACTGGCCTTAAGAGCACATAGCAAATGTGTAGTGCCTCTGGTTACAACCAGTACCTGCCACACCCAAGTAAGCCTTACCCTTCACCATTGCACAGCAGAATTATAATCACTGGCTTCTTGGGATTTCATCCACTTTGGTCTTAACTCTGCATCTTCCTGTGAAGTTTTACCAACATCAACCGAGAATCCTGTCTCAGTTGTGTAAAGTGATGGAGTCATAACAGCAACCCAGGTAATTGGGCTTTGATTAGCAGGCCTAGCACTGTGGAGGAGGAAAAGTGAAGGACTGTTTTCTGCTTGCCTCTCCCATGGGGTGGTGGGTGCCCATCCGGAGGAGCAGACTGGGTAGGTGTGTTTTCCCTGGTGGAGGCTTAGAAAACTGCTTCCCTTGGTTCAGAGGGACAAGAAGGGCTGCTTGATGGAAATGGTTATTGCAGAAGTGAGGAGACATGGTTTATGGTCACCCCATTGTAACCCCCCCCCAGTGCTTTACCAAGTGCATGTTGGGATAGAGTTTGCATAAATAAAATACCTCAGTGGAGGTCTGAATTATGCCCCCTGCTAGTCATCCTTTACCCTGGTGATGAAGAAGCAATGGGCCAACTGGCCAAGAGGGAGCTGATGATCTACAGATGGCAGAGACAAATAGAGTAGAATGGGGAGGATAAACAACTGAGACTTTGCCAAAATTGTTTTTCTGTGTTTATTTAACATATATGCATATATGTCCTTCCTTAGATCACTCTTACAGTATTCCAAACTGCTGGATTCTGTCCCATATAACCTGAACATTTGGTTGAGGTACCTAAGCCAAAACCTTTCATACAGCCATGCTTCCAACATGTGATCTAAGCCCATGGACGTATGAATGCAAACAAACTTGGATTCTTGCCACCAGTTCTAGCACAGGTCTTGCACCTGTCAATCTGTTCTAAGCATGATTGTTGGTATTGTTTGCCTTCACTGGTTCAGATAAGTGAACTGGAGAACCATCTTTGTTTTTTCTTAAAAGCTTTGGTGTTTGATATTCTATTTCATGTCAGGTAGGAGGGAAAAGTGCAATTGAGGTAGGCAGATTTCCTACAAGGGTCTCCACTCCCAATGCCTTTTCTGCTTGAGTGCAGAGCACAGTTATAAAATCACAGTATTTGCCAGTCTTTCATACATAAAACCTTGTGTGTGTGACTCATCTCTTGACATTTACTTGGAGACCCAGTGCCTTAAGTGCCTCACCCAAGCTAAGATAGTACATCCTTTTATCCCCAGAGTCCTGCCTATGCCAAAGAAATTCAGGAGGTCTAGGCCTGATATTATGACTGCCCAATTGGAACTGGACATACCTTGTTTATTTCCAGACCGCAGGGTTTGGTCCTGGGTTTCGGAACCTGCAGTATGCCTGACAATTTCTCAGACTCCCACTACCATGACCCAGCTGGAGACTGGTATAATGTCTGATTCACACACACCCAAAATGGCTGCTGTTACTGATGCTGATGAGAAGGGGAAACTGTCTAATTTCAGGAAAACCCAAAGGTATTCTGGAAATTTTGGTAAGAGGAAAAATAACTGGGGTCATTAATCAATGTACAGCAAGGGTCTGATCTACCATGTCTTGTTAAGCTGGACGTCACTCCAAAACTGGAAAAAAAGAAAAAAAAGCAGCAGACTCATAATGTTTCCTCCTCTCAGATGTCCCAGGAAAAGGAATGGATACGTTTTTCCAAAGGCTTGTTTTAAGGCTATCAGGGCACTCAAACTGCCATTCTTTGTCTCCTCTGTCCATACTACTACCTCTCACAAGAGGCATATGGAATCATCCTCAGAGGATGATGAGGCATGGTTTGATTCCAATGAACATACTGTAACCTACTCTTCCAAGATATTGTCTCTAGGTCAAGTGGACCGTGATGATGAGGACTCCCTATCCCCTGAGTCTCCTGTAGAGGAAGCTTCGTTTGGAGAAACCATTTCTAACATGATGAAGCATTTTGAGAGGAAATCCAGACAAATTGTTGATGTGCAAAAAAGGTTTTATAACCCCTTTAGGTAGGTGCTGTGATCCAGTCTTCTTATCCTGGAAGCCTTTCTGGATACGTTTGTATCTACTTCCACTGTTCCTGACTCTCAGCCACCAGCTCCTAAAAGGCCTGATAATTTTTACAAAGTTGCCTAAAGATCTAAAGTTTCTGTACAAGAACCCTTTAGCAGACCTTTCAGCTTTTTCCATTACTGCAGGTAAGCCTTCCAAACTACCTGCTGCTAATGTCTTTCCCTCTGATAACGTTAGCAAGGCAATAGACAGACTTTGAAAAAAGTATACACCTCTTCCAGTTTGGCTTCTGAGCTCTGAAGTATCATACTCAAATGACTCAATATTTTCTATTTTGGATAATTTAAATAAAACCTTAGCTTCTGTGGAAGGGACAGACATCAAGAAACAGGTTATGCCTATAGTGGTTCAAGCTTCTCAGGTGGATAGACATAGCATCATTCTCACTTATGCAGCTATTGGCTTTGTCATCAGACGGTATGCATGGGTTCATTCTCTGCTTACCCAAAGACATCAAAGCCAAGCTACTATAGTCTCCTATGAATAGGGATCTTTTATTTGGCTGTGATGCAACAGACTAATTTAAATCTTTACAAGAACAAGTGAAAATTATGAAGGATTGCAAACAATCTTTCCTCAATTCTATCCCCAGAAATCAAAGAAATTACCCAGCAAAATCTACCCTCTCCTCTCACAATTAGTCTAGACCCACACAAAATGCCCAAAAATGCTTAAGAAGAGATTTCAAGATAAACTAGACAGGGAATCTAAATCTGGGAGGCCTGCTTACCTAGACAAATCAGCCTGATATCTTTCTCCTCCTCTCCCTCTTAGTCCATCCCTCCATCCTTCTATCAGTCTGCCAAAAAGACTTGTCTCATCTGTAGCAAATTGGCAGCTCATAACCACAGACAAAAGGGTCTTCTCCATCATTCCAGAGGGCTACACAATGGCTTGGAAGGAAATCTCAATATTTAAGGGCACCCCTCCCCCAGTCAGGTAAAGCTCCTACCCTCATCATTCAAGCCCTGCTCAATCAAGGTGTAATAGAACCTATGCCTCACCAGCACATCGGTAGAGGGTTTTATTCCAGACTATTTTCTTGTAGCCCCATTAGCCTGATGAGTCTGACATGCAAAGCAATGGAATGCATCATCATGGACCTAATAAACAAGGATATAGGGAATCTCTAAACTCTGGATCCTACACAGTTTGGTTTTGTGAAGGGTAGATCATGCCTGCTCAACTTGGTTGACTTCGAGTCAGTCACCAGAGCTGTGGATGAAGGCAAGGTGGTTCATACAGCCTACCTTGATCTAGCCAAGGCCTTTGATACCATTCCCCACTCAGGAATCATAGAAAAACTCACTAAGCTAGGCATCAACCCCTATATCACTAGGTGGGTTGCAAACTGGCTCACAGATAGAACCCACAGTGTGAATGTAGCTGACTCCAAGTCAGACTGTCAACCAGTCACAAGTGGAGTCCCGCAGGGTTTGGTCCTGGGTCCTCTCCTGTTTGGTATCTACTTCTCTGAAATCCAGGCCAACACAAATGGACTCTGGCTGACAATGTTTGCAGATGATTGCAAGTTGGGAGCTATTATTAACTCCCCAAGTGATGCTGACATTCTACAGAAAGGCCTCAATGAGACCAACGACTGGTGCCAGAACCATGGCCTTAAACTCAATGCCAAAAAATGTGTCGTCATCCCCCCTGGGAAAAACCCAGTTCCCATGAATTACCACATCAATGGTAGTCCACTGAACACAGAAGGCATTGTAAGAGATCTAGGAACACAGGTTGACAGCAACCTCTCTTTTGACCACCACATTGCCACTGTGGTCAGAAAGTCCTTCTATGTGGCATATCTCATTATTAAGGATTTTGCATCCAGGAAGAAAGAGGTCATTGTCTCCCTGTACTCTTCCCTCATTAGGCCAATCATTCGAGTACAATACCCCATTTGGCATGTACCTCACTAGACACCTGCAACAACTGGAGAGGCCACAAAAGTACCTCACAAAGAGGATCCTAGGCCTTAAACATTTGTCCTATATGGACAGACTCAAAAAAACTCCAACTATTCTCTGTCTCATGTTTCCCACTTAAAGGTGATCTGTGCTTGACTTACAAAGCCATGTCTGACCCAGCTCTGTTAGAAATGCTATATCTAAAGAAATCCCAGTCCCTCCACACCACATGCTCCAGAGACCTCAACCTCATTACCACAATCAACAGAACATGCTGGAGGGACAGATTCATAACCCAGAGACTGCCCATGCTATGTAATAGACTTCCCATACATGTCAAGCAGAGCATCTCACTGGCCTTCTTCAAGAGGAATCTTGATGAGTGGATGGGAAGTAGAAAATTCACTCCGGGGATCACTTCAGTGGCTCTACTCGACAGAGGCATTAGGAACTAAGGTCGGGTGGCACGATGCCAGGGTAATCCTATGGGCTAGGCTTGTAGAGGCTCCAAGGCCATTAGTCTAGTACATACCTATGAACCTATGAACCAATAAAAGACACAGAATGGAGACCTATACTGGATTTGTCCTTTCAGAATGCTTTCCTCAAAGCCTCCTCATTTACGATGACATTACAGTTTCTCTTGCCCTTCATCCTTCTGCAGGTTTTTCTGGTCTCCTTAGATCTGAAGGATGCCTACCTCCAAATACCAGTCAACCATTCTTTCAAGAAATTTCTGAGATTTTCAGATTGTTCATCACATTTAGTCCTAATGGTAAATAAGGGACAGTCTGCAGTGTTTTCACAAAGTGTCTGGCACCAGTAATAGACTTTTGCAAGACTCTGGGAATTCAGATATTCCCATACCTAGACAACCTATTAATACAGGAACCCTGTCATTAGATCCTTTTACTTCATCTCAGTTCACTATTTCACTCCTCTAGAGTCTGAGGCTCATGATCAACTTCAAGAAGTCCACACTAAAACCCATCAGGTCCTGATTTTCTTGAACGGCAGACTGGACACCAAACTCATGCAGGCCTTTCTACCTCTAGACAAGATAGAGTTTCTCCAACTACTTTCATTCTAGTTTACTCCATTCAAACTTGCACTGCAAGAGAAGTCCTCTGGACTTTGAGATTCATGATGACAACCTTACCTATATTCTCCTTTGCCAGACTACAAATGAAAGATTCAGTGGTACCTGAACTCTAACTGGTCCCAACATTCTCATCCCCTAGACACCCACAGCCCTCTTTTCCTCTGCTCAAAGAGATAGAAATTCAATGGTGGATATCACAGATAAACCTCAACCAAGGCCTGCCATTCAAAATGCATATATCTCAACAGGACCTGCATACAGATGCTTCAGACATTATATAAGGGGCATGAATGGGTTCCCTGAAACTCCAGGGCCAATGGCCACCAAATCAGAGGTCAGAGAACATAAACCTTATGGAGATGAAGGCTGTAATTCAGGCCTTGCAGATATTCTCCTACACCTGGGTCCCAGGCCTCTCAGATGTTTCACAGACAGTACTACACTTGTGTTACATAAGATCTTGTTCCCCCTGTATGTTTATCAGCTATGCAAACTGGGTCTTATGACATAGGAAGAGGCCACAAAAGCAAATCTGTCCCTGCAAGCAGTTTACATTCCTTTACAAGATAACATCCTGGCAGATTTTCTAAGGAGATTAAGGGAAGACCCTCACAAATCGATGCTGAACAGACAGATCTTTCTAGACTCAGCCCACAAATGGGAGTATTCCTCAGACAGACCTATTTGCCTCCAAACCAAAACAATGCTGCTTCAATTTTGCTACAAGACTCTCTGCCCTCAGACATGGAGGATGGATGCCATGTCCTTTCCACTGAAAGTGAGGATGTTCATCGTGTTACACTGCTGCAGTCATCACACTTGGGTTATCTGCCGTCAGGCGGTCCCACAGTTGGCCTGAGTTCCAAAGTCTTGGTCCGGCATCGGTTGCTGTCGCTTCTTCCCTGACGTCAGTGCGACAGGGGTATAAAAGAGGCAGCCAACGCTATTTTCTTCAGTCTTTCTTGCTGCGCGGTGCCCGAAGCAGAAGCAGTTCGCAAGTGCCGGTCGGCCGACTCCTGAGATTTTCAAATCGAATTTCAGACCGAAGTCTTCAATAAAGCTAAGCACCCTGTTGGGGAACCTTTTCTTGCCTCAGTCTGATGTCAGAAAAAGTTAATAATTGCAATTCTTGTGGGAAGCAAATACCTCATAAGGATTTTCATTCTTATCGTATCCCTTGCCTAGGCCCAGACCACAACGTTACAGGTTGTCGGTTTTGTGCTAGGTTTAACAAACGAACTATTAAAAGTCGGTTTGATTTCGCCCGACATTATTTTGGTAGAAAATTTAATTATACCATGCCGTCGGAGCAACCGACGACCGGGATGCATAAAAAGTGCAAAGATAAGGACAGGCAGCCGAAACCCAAACCAGACACCGAGGCCTCTGCTAGGCCAGTCACCGGTTCTCCGGTTTACAGTGAGGCACCTACGCAGCCCCTGATGACCGCTGATTTAGAACCCCAGCCTGCATCCGACTCCTAAGCGGAGATTTCAGGGCCTCCAGAGCCTTTATCTTTAGGCCCTTCCGACTCCATGGCTGATGGGGATTCCGGTGAAGTTGAAAGGCCGTCAGTTGCTGAAGGTGTCTTCAGACCGACTACACTTACTATTAAATCCTTTGCAAAACTGAAAACTCCATTAAAAGTAAGGAAGCCTGTACAGCAGTCTCCAGTGCAAGGCCCCATGCCTAAGAAACAGATGCTTAAGATGGCCGAAGACTTAATTACCCTAATCAGGGGTTCCCATCCCCACCTGACAAAAGGCCTAGACAGGAGGAGGACTACGCTTCCTCTGACCAGGTTTCCATTACCTCAGATTCTTCTGAGGAACAGGAGTACTCTTTTCCCCCTTATGAAGACTCTGATGCTGAAGAGTCTATTCCTTTAGCATCTCCCCCAGAAGACTACTCTTTTGGGGAAGCGTTACATATCATGAGGGAACATTTCCACTGGGAAGGCCAGGATTACTCTGATTCTAAGAAAAGGCTCCGAGAGTTCCTCTTACTACCCCAGCACAGACCCCTTGCTATTCCACCTGTGTTAGACATTGCGGATGATATTTATTCAGAATCTAGCCTTAACCCAGATTCATTACCTCCTGCACCAGTCAAACCAGACAGATACTACAGAGTCCCTGACTCACATAAATTCCTATATAAAAGCCCTGTTGCTGACCCAGAAACCATTTCCCAGGGTCCTCAAGGGGTTAAGGCCTCTATTGCTAAAAATCCTGTACCGTCTGAAAGGGATTCTAGAGCACTAGACAGATGGGGAAAGAAAGTATATACCTCAGCTACTCTAGCTATGAGGGCTTTAAATTGCCAGTTTCACATGCTGAAATATCAACAATATTTGATGTCTCAATTAAAACAAAAAATGAGCACTCATACAGAGCAGCCTGATTACAAGGAAATGCAAGATTTGTTGCATGCAGCAGAACAAGTGGGAAAACATACTTTGCAATGTGGATTTGATTCATTGGAAGCTTCTTGCAGAGCAGCTGTAACAGGGTCTGTCATTCGTAGGCATGCTTGGTTAAAAGAACAAACTTTACCTGATCATGTTAAAGCAAAGTTATTGGATGCACCCTTACAGCAGGATGTTTTATTTGGTGTGAAAGCAGAAGAGGTTTTAAAGAAAATGGAGGATAAGGCAAAATGTATGCAGACGGTCAAGGATTTTTTACAGGTTCAACCCCCTCGTTTCAGCAGAAATTGACCAACCAAAAACTGGTCCTTTCCAACTTCTGACAGACCTCAGAGGGGCAAATACAGACACCCAAGGGGCAGAGGTCAGCCACAAGGCTCTAACAAGCCACGACAATGAGGTGCCACAACCCAGAAAGGAGGAGAAGACAGGTCTCAAACTATCAGAAGACAATCACAATGACTTACCCCTCAGACTGCCAAGCAAATCACTCTTGGCAGCTCCCTTGGGAGGAAAACTTGCACTTTTTGCAGACATCATCACAAAAGACAAATGGGTCCTAAATATTGTAACTCAAGGATACAGGTTCCACTTTCACACTTTACCAAAGATAAAAGGAATGCCAAACCTGCCATCAAATCAACGGGCAGAGGCTCAAAGACAAATTACAGCACTCATGGACATGAGAGCCATTCAACAGGTTCCTACACAGGAGCAAGGACAAGGATTTTACTCAAGACTCTTTCTGGTTCCACGAAAGGACAAAGCCTGGAGACCCATTCTGGACCTTTCAATTCCAAACACATACCTGGAAGTACCCAAATTCAAGATGCTCACACTACAGCAACTTCTTCCCATGCTGGGCAAGAAGGCTTGGCTAGTAAAGTTGGACCTCAAGGAGGCATTCCTGCATGTCCCTATCAGACAAAATTGCAGAAGATACCTCCGATTTATAGCAGGTACAACTCATTACCAATTCTCTGCACTGCCCTTTGGCTTATCTACTGCACCCAGGGTCTTCACAAAATGCCTGGCACCAGTAATTGCATACTGCAGACAAAGAGGAATCCAAATATATCCATACCTGGACGACTGCCTTATTCAAGCAGACAGCAAGGACATTCTTTTAAAACATCTGGCGTTTGTAAAAAACCTACTAAGTTGCCTGGGGTACACAGTAAATGAAAAGAAGACAAAACTAGTGCCCTCACAATACATAATATTCCTGGGTGCCAGCTTAAATACAACAGCCCAGATGGCTTATCTCATGCCAGACAAGCAACGACAACTGACTCAATACTTCAAAATGATGGCAACAAAGACCCAACTCCCTGCAAGAAAAATTCTGCAGGCCTTGGGATTCATGGCATTTTGCATACTACTACTACCATATGCCAAACTGCATATGAGGAAATTACAATGGTACCTGAAAAGTGTATGGACTCAACACAGCCACAGCTTGGAAACAATAATACCACTAATTCCCTGCCTTCAACAGGAGTTTCTATGGTGGGCTCAGGCATGTCACCTCAACAAGGGTCAGCCTTTCACCTTGCCCACAGCCAGGCAAACAATGACAACAGATGCATCGGATTACACCTGGGGAGCACACATGGCAGGACAGTGTATTCAGGGCAAATGGTCTGCAGATCAAATGCATCTCCACATCAATCAAAAGAGATGCTAGCTGTACAAAATGCCCTAACAGCTTTCAAGGACCTCCTACATCCAGGACAACTTCTAATAAAGACGGACAACACCACAGTGATGTGGTACATAAACAAACAAGGGGGCACACATTCCTACCCCCTATGCAGGCAAGCAATGACCTTGTGGAACACAGCACTGACCTACCAAGTTCAACTACAAGCACAATTCCTGCCAGGAAAGAAAAATACATTGGCAGACAAACTAAGCAGAAATATCATGGATCCTCACGAGTGGAAACTACACCCACAAGTATTCACAATGATAACTCAAAAATGGGGGAGCCCAGACATAGATCTGTTTGCCTCCCCCTAAAACTACCAACTGCGAAAGTTTTGCACAAGGACATACCACACTCTAGCTTGGAAAGTGGATGCCCTTTCATTCAGTTGGAGAACACTAACAGTATATGCCTTTCCTCCTCTGCCTCTTCATTGCTCCAGACTGGCCACGCCAACACTGGTATCCAATATTAAGGAACATGGCTCAAGGCCCACCATGGATTTTACCTCAAATTCCTCACCTGCTGACTCAGCAAAACAATCAGATTCTACACAGCCAGCTCAAAACTTGAAATCTGGCTGCATGGCAGATTATCTAAACAACCAGTCAACACTTTTGTCTACAGCTGTTATGGATGTCATTCTGGAGGCCAGGAAACCCAGCACCAGGAAAACCTACTCAGACAAATGGAAAAGATTCTGTGCCTGGAACCAGGCTAAAGGCCAAAATCCTCTTGTCCCAAATATTCCTCAGATTCTGCAATATTTAACTGAGATGTTGCACACAGACCTTTCCTTTTCATCTATAAAGATCCACGCTTCAGCTATTTCAGCTCATTACAACACGGATCCTCCTATTTTTTCACATCCATTATTAAGACAGTACCTCAGAGGGGCAAAGAACATAATACCGCCCCGAAGAGCACCAACACCAACTTAGGACCTCAATTTTGTTTTGGAAAAACTTACACTACCGCCCTTCGAGCCAGCTTTTTCAGCTGATTTACAATTTTTATCATGGAAAACTGCCCTGCTGCTAGCAATAACTTCAGCACGGAGAGTCTCAGAGCTACAGGCCCTAATGGCAGTGGAGCCTTTCATCATTTTTCATCAAGACAGAGTCTCTTTACGAACTAACCCTTCCTTTATGCCAAAGGTATTATCCAGTGTGGCTCTAAACCAAACCATTCATTTATCCACCTTTTATCCAAACCCCCAGAATAAAGGGGAAAGGCTCCTACACTCTTTGGACATTCACAGGCAATTAAGTTTCTACTTGGATAAAACAAAGGTTTTTCAGAAAATCTGATCAGCTCTTTGTATCCTATGCTGCAGGATCTCAAGGAAAGCCTATATCAAAACAGACCATTTCAAAATGGATAGGACATTGTATCTGTTTCTGCTACACACACCATGGGAAACCTGTATCTGGTAACATTAGGCCTCATTCCACCAGGGCTACAGCAACATCAGCAGCTTTCCTCAGAGGGGTACCAACCAAGGATATTTTGAAAGCTGCAACTTGGAGTTCAGTGCACACCTTCACCAAGCACTACCACCTACCTCTATACTCAAAAACCAGAGCTGGCTTTGCCACTGCAGTTTTGCAGGGCCTACTAGCTTCTCCAAACCCTGTTTAGTACCAACCGCCCAGCCTTAGCTTTGGGATTCAACCCAAGTGTGATGACTGCAGCAGTGTAACATGATGAACATAGTACAGTTTTGTACCTACCATAAATGTAGATGTTCAAGTGTTCACACTGCTGCAGTCCAGGTTACCCTCCCACCTTCCCCTCTTTTTACCTGGGTTTTATCTATAGCTCCCTGTTTATACAATCTCTAAGATGTATGTCTATATGGTGTATTTGCTTACAGCTGTAGCTATTGTTTTCTCCTTATGTAAATTATTTAGGATTATGTATTGCCTTCCTATTTGGGGGCACCTGACATCTGGGGCAAGAAAAACTGAAGAAAATGGCGTCGGCTGCCTCTTTTATACCACTGTCGCACTGACGTCAGGGAAGAAGCGACAGCAACCGACGCCGGACCAAGACTTTGGAACTCGGGCCAACTGCGGGACTGCCTGATGGCAGATAACCCAAGTGTGATGACTGCAGCAGTGTGAACACTCGAACATCTACATTTATGGTAGGTACAAAACTGTACTTTCCTTTATGCCTTCCCTTCTCTACCACTACTCCCAGTAGTTTTGCTAAAGACCCAGAGGTCTGAATGATAGCCCCTGCCAGTCAACCCTTACCCTGGCAATGGGGAAGGAAGGGTGGGGGGGGGGCTATGATCTACAGGTTGTAGAGACAAATTGAGTAAAAAGAGGAAAAAGCAACTGAGACTTTGACAAAGTTGTTTTTGTGTGTTTATATAATATACATCCATGCATTCCATATATAGACAGATAGAGACACACACACATTGCATTTTGCAGGAGGGGATAACTTCCTGTCTTTTCAACAGCAGTACCATCTGCTGGACCAGTGTAGCACACCAAATGCACAATTACTGCTCATAATTAAATGATCACGATTAGCTTATTTCATTAGCTAAGGCTAAAACAGTAATCTTTTAAAAGATAGAATATAGAAAACATGTATATACTTACATGGGGACTAATATGTTTTAAATTGCAACAGAAAAAAACAAACTCCAGCTGAGGCATCCTACTCTTGCCATTAAGAGGAGATTACTGTATTTTTAACTACTATCAATTTTCAGTTGTAATTCAACATTTGCAAATGACATACAGGTAGAATACAAAGCGTTTGAGCACAAGTCTATATTATATTTCCTCTACTCTCTTATACCAAGCACAAACTGGTTCCTTTTCCAGGTCTAGAACAGGCTTTGCTATGACCATTCCCTAGGGCCTGCTAGAGTCTTAATTTTTTTTTTGCCTCTCATTTTGTTCTCTAAGCTAGGGTAAGCTACCCGAATAACTATGTGTCAGCCTATGGTTTTAACAGATAGCTAGTCAGAGTGATTGGTCCAAGATGCGAGGGGCCAACTGGAGGTGGGAGCCACTTGGGCTCATGCTGCAGGGTCATACAGTTGCTAACAGAGTGTGTGCTTGCTTTTTCTTCTTTTACCTACAATCATTTAGTACATTCATGACTGAATGCAAAACAGAAACATAATGGTTATTTAATAAAGAAAGAAAAAAGGAAGGAAGAAGAAAAGAAATAGGCTCATTGGGATCCATTCCTAGAGGCCTTCATGCCCCCCCCCCCCCCACATGAAGCCTTTGTCTATAACATTTTCATCTTTTTACCTTAATTTAATTTTTTTTATTTTTATTGGTCAATTTCCATCTTTCTCTGGTCGAAGTAGTAAGGCATAGTTTATTTCAAAAATGGCTACCTACATGTCAATTAGCCCTTGGAACTGCAACACAGATCCAAGTCAACTACCCTCACCCCCAAGCACCTCCAGCCTCTTTTTTTCCTTCTTCTTTCATATATAGCCTTTTTTGTGTATAGTTATTGAAGCACATTGATCGAGCTTAGGTGATAGGTAGATTGTGCATGATTAATATATTTATACTTTATACTTTTTCTTTCACTGTTAGATTATTGTTTTTACTTCTTAAACCTGGGCTGATCTGACTAAGTAAAATCATTTTTCTAGGATATTATTCCCCAACTTAAAAGACCCTAAACACTCCACTTTCTTATAAGTTTAGTGCATGATTAATATATGTACATTTTTATGCTTTCTCTTTCACTGCTCGTTTGTTGTTTTATTTCCTAAACCTGGGCTGATCTGACGAAGTATAAGCGAAAGCATTGTTCTAGGTTGCTGTTCCCCAACTAAAACATCTTTGAACACTCCCCTTTCTTACAAGTTTCATTTTAACTACATGCACATTTTTTATAAGTTTTAAAAATTTAATTCCAGGCTCTTTTTTTTCTCTTTATGGCCAACATGCCATGGTTGATCAGTCCCTGTTTGTTTTCCAACAAATGGCCCTATTGGAAACATGATACTTAGGGGGTAGCCAGTAAAGATGTCCCCTGAAGCTACGTTCCCATTTGGTTTATACAATACCAGCCCCTCGCATCTTGGACCAATCACTCTGACTAGCTATCTGTTAAAAACATAGGCTGACACATACTTCTGTTCCACCATTTAGGTAGTTATATTTCATATTTAAAATACTCAAATATTGACCAATAATTTTTAAACACCTAGCTCTGAATACTTTACACACAACCAATCACTCTCTTCAGAATAGCTTAATTTTCATTGGTTAGAGAGCCCTACAAGGACCCAGGTCTAGTGGTCACCAAATAAGCGCTATAGAAAGAATGAAATCCAAATACCGAACATGCGAGAAAATTATAGGCTCTCTTCCTCAGCAGTTCCACCCATGGAGTTCGACATTCATGGTACTCTAACCAATCATGGAATTTATGAACCTTTCTTGTAACGTAATACCTGACTTTATGTTTTTGTTATTTCACATTGGCATGTAATATATAAAAAGCCCCTTATGTACTAGAATAATTTACATGACACTTATCTGCCTAGAAATCTCCCGCTTAATAAAAGTTTGAAGGAACACTCCAAGTTTTTTTTAGATTTCGTATTTCTAGTTATGTTGGTTTCATAATTCTAGTTATTTTGGGTCATTACAGTTACATTCACTATGGTCGGAAAGTTTTGAACTACAACTGAAATCATGGTTTATTATTATTTTGACGAATAGCTGTATCTGTCACGTTTAGAACTATTTCAATATTGTTTCTTTAAATTTGTTCCGATCAAGGTAGTAGGACATGTTCCACCACCATCTGGTTTTGAGGCTCGCCACACTTTAGGGTGCTGCCCAGTGCTTTATTTATTTATTTATTTTTCTAGGAATTCATCCTTGGGGAAACTCCTCAAATAGATCTGTTTGCCTCCATTCACAACAGTCAGTGAAAGAAATTTTGCTTTAGGGCTCCATGCACAAAGATCTGGAAGAGACAGGCCTTTTCATTTCCATGGACAGGAATGTTTTCTGCTTTTCTTCTGATAACTGGGGGAAGGAGTCTAAAGATTTAGAAGAACTCTCCCAGAATAATTGTGGTGACCCTATTTTGGCCTAGGCAATAGTGGTTCTCTCTTCTTTTGAATATGGCCACAAACTTTCCTCATAGTATGGGCTTAATTTCTTCAACTGTGCCTAGATGATAGAATTTTAATACCTTTTAGGCACCTGCTTTCTGAGTATGTACAGCAGGTATTAAAGGAAGCTAGGAAACCTGCTACTAGAAAATTATATTTAATGAAGTAGAAAAGATTTTTCATTTCATCCCAAAGTAAGATATAGGACCCTTTTTCAGGCATAGATAGTTTTGATTCTATAATATCCGTACGAGTTATCCTCTGCTCTTTCTTACTCTTCTAATATGACTGATCTC
This sequence comes from Protopterus annectens, assembly GCF_019279795.1. Lineage (NCBI taxonomy): Eukaryota > Metazoa > Chordata > Ceratodontiformes > Protopteridae > Protopterus > Protopterus annectens. The sequence goes on along the minus strand of NC_056725.1, from coordinate 1,377,939,806 downwards.
TCAGCCATCTCTGCTTGTTGGCTGGTCCATGGATCCCCCTCTTTGGCTATGCCTCAAGTGAAACAGTTCTGAAAAGGGGTTTTACATATCTATCCACTTAGAAGACAGGTGGCTCCTTCATGGGATCTTAATTTTGAACTGGAGAAATGTACACTTTTTCCTTTGAACCTGCTCACGAGGCTTATTGGAAGTTCTCTTCTTGGAAACCAGTGTTACTCATTGCTCTGAGTTACAAGCTCTTATGGTGCTTCAACCTTGTCTAACCTCACATGTTTAGAGTAACTTTGAGAACAATCCCTTCATTTATGTCTGAAGTAGTTTCAGAGTTTACCTTGATCTAGGCTATACATCTCCCTATTTTCTATCCAGAACCAAAAACAGAAAAGTAGGGGAGAAAGAATTTTACCCACTCTGGGTGTCACCAGGCAACTCAGATACTACATTGATATGACAAAAACCTTCAGGAATTCGGATCAACTGTTTATTTTCTATGAAGGTAAAAAAATCGCCCATCAGTGTCACAACAGACAATTCTAAATGGTTCATGTCATTGCCTTTTGTTACTCTCAGTATAACAAGACACTTCTAGGAAGGGTCAAAGCCCACCCTACCAGAACCTTGGTTACTTCTGTGGCTTTTTGGAAAGGGGTGGGACTCAGTATACCACAGATAATAATTTGGTTACCGGTGTGTACATTCACCAACCACTACAAATAAGACAGTTTCTCTATGTTCAGAGCACGTTTTGCTGGGACTGTTCTCCAGAGTCTCCTGGACTCTGGTCCTTCTTTTTCCTCTTCTTCTTTCTAAACCATGGTATTCTACCCATATAGCTTAGGCTACTGTAATATGGCCCAATGATGTACAGAGTACAGTTATGTAAGCAAATGTACAATAACAGTAGATGTTCAAATAGGTCACTGTTGCAGTAAGAACATCCTCCCTCTTTCCTCGCTTTTGTTTTATGCAAGTTGTTTATATTTTTCCCTTTTCCCTTGCTGCTAGCACATATTTAGCTCTAGCCTCCCTAACTTTGAGGCAATAAAGCTCTGAAGGCTTTGTTCCCCAACCACTGACTTTATACCACTCTCCGGATTCACTTTATAATCTCGAAATCCTGAAATATCGAATTTCTGAATCTTGAGATCATAAAGCTGAACTCCCAAAACATCGAAACCCCAGAAGTACGAAATTCAAAATCACGACTTCTGTACTAACCATACACCACACACATACACATACACATACACTTTCCTGCCCACACAAACATACAAACCTACCCTACATACAAGCATAGGGGATGCACCCCCCAACCCCCCCTTAAATATACTAAGTCCAAGGTCACACTACACAGACAAACACGAATACACCACTACACAAGCTACAATCCCTTTGCACACACACATCAAAGTAACAAAACACACTGACACACACTAAAGCCCCTACCCAAAACCCTTAGAACATAAACACTTACCTGAATCTCCAGCTATCCATTAACACAGCGCAACACCAGAACTGCTAATTCAACATCTCCAAACTTTGAGATTTTGAATTTCGCACTTCTGGGGTTTCGCTATTATGGGCTTTCGACTTTATGGTCTAGAGATTCTGAAATTCGATATTTCAGGATTTCGAGATTATAAAGTGAACCCCACTCTCCTGCATCTGTTCAGTGGTTAGGATGCATGGAAGATGCCCTTCAGCTTTGAAGGCTGGTTAGTTGTCATATTCTTGGCAGGATATAACCAATAAAGCTTAGACTACTGCAACAGTGATCTATTCAAACATATACTGTTATAGTAAGTTTACATATGTAGCTGTACTTTCCCCGTAATTGCCAGGGATCCTCTCTACCTCCATGAGTAGTTCATATTCTTGCTGCTACCCAGAAGTATACTACTGGAAAACTTTACACAGGTAAATGGGAAAAAATCTCTCAAAGCACCTCAGCAAGGTTTAGACCCAACCACAGTTCCTATCCTTTCTGTTCTGCTTTTCTTGACAATTCTGTTTGATAGAGGATCTGTTTTTTCTACAATGAGTACACTAAGCAGCTATTGTGAATTTCCACCAAGGTTCATAGGTTCATAGGTTGATACTAGGCTATATGCCCTAGGGCATTTATCAGCCTAGCCAGAGTGTGTTTGGCTTTCGCCACCCTTTAAAATGAGTTTAACTGTGCCCTTTTTTAGGTTAGTTTACTATGCCTCTGTCTAGTAGTGACACAGAAGTGATCCCCAGGGTAAACCTACGATCTCCCATCCACTCGTCAAGATTCCTCTTGAAGAGAGTCATTGAGGGGCTCTGCCTGATATGGACTGGGATTCTATTCCAGAGTGCTGGGAGCCTCTGGGTTATAAATCTGTCTCTCCAGCATGTCCTATTAATTTCTGTGTTGAGGTTCACGTCCCTTGAGTGCGTAGCTCTACTGGATTTGGATTTTTTGAGGTGGAGCATGTCCATTAATTCTGGGTTGGACATGGCTTTATACGTCAGGCACAGATCGCCTCTAAGTAGGCGGTATGCAACTGAGTAGAGCTGGAGTTTCTTTAACCGAGCAGCATAGGTCATCTGTTTGAGTCCCTTGATCCTCTTGGTGAGGTACTTTTGGGGTCTTTTCAGTTGCTGCAGGTGTCGGGTAAGGTACATCCCAAATGGGGCACTGTATTCAATTATGGGCCGGATGAGTGATGAGTAAAGGGGCACAATTACCTCCCTTGATCTAGATGTGAATCCCTTCATGATAAGGTGGACTATATAGAAGGTCTTTATAACCACTTTGGCAATGTGGTTGTCAAAGGAGAGATTACTATCAACTTGGGTCCCCAAGTCCCTAATTACCTCCTCCGTACTTAATGGATTACAACCTAAGTGGTAATTTATGGGCACTTTGTTTTTCCCAAAGGGGATGACTATACACTTCTTGGTGTTTAGCTTTAGGCCATGGCTTTGACACCAGTTATCCGTCTCTGTGAGACCCTTTTGGGGGATGCTTGTGTCAGCTGGAGAGTCGATTATGGCACCCAGTTTGCAGTCATCTGTGAACTTGGTCAGCCATAGTCCTCCCGTGTTGGCCTGTACCTCAGAAAAATATATACCGAACAAGAGCGGTCCCAGGACTGAGTCCTGTGGGACGCCACTTGTAACTGGTTTAGAGTCTGACATGGCTCCCGCAATTCTGACCATGTGGGTTCTATCCTTGAGCCAGTTTGCAACCCGTCTTATGACATAGGGGTTGATATTTAAGCTGGAGAGCTTATTTATGATGCCTGAGTGGAGTATGGTGTCGAAGGCTGTTGTGAGGTCCAGGTAGGCTGTGTGGACTACCTTCCCTTCATCTATGGCCTTGGTGACTGTTTTGAAGAAGTCAACCAGGTTCAAGAGGCAGGATCTGCCCTTAACAAAGCCGAATTGAGTAGGATCTAGCATCTGTAGGTCCCCAATGTCTTTATGAGTTCCATGATGATCCGCTCCATAGCTTTGCAGACCAGGCTAGTCAGGCTTATGGGGCGATAGTTTCCAGGGTCCGTTGAGGCACTACCTTTGTGGAGTGGGACCACTGTTGCTGTACACCATTCCTTGGGTACATATCCTGTAGTAAGGCTGAGATTGAACAGTAACTTTATATGAGGTTCTAGCTCTTCTTGGAGCTCATGTAGGACACAGCCTGGGACACCGTCCAGTCCCATTGATGCTGTGTTTTTTGCTTTGGAGAGGGCAGCTCTCACCTGAGCATCTGAGATGCCAGGGAGACAACTCTCTGCTGGGATAGATATTTGGGGGAAGGGGGAGAGAAGTTTGCACTGAACCTGTCCGCCAGGATGTTGGCAATGTCTGTGGGTTCAGTGTATTTTTTGTCATTTTGGACTAACTCCGAACATATCTGGGAGTTGCCACCCAGGTTCCTAACATAACTAAAGAAGTCCTTGTGATTATCTTTAGTGTCCCGTGCAATTTTTCTCTCGAAGCTGGCCTTGGATGATTTTATGAGGGACTGTAGTTTTTTGCTAGTACTGATCAGTGATGCCTTCCTTTTTAGGGATTTTGCTCTATCCTGTAGTAGTTTCCTCCTTTTGTTGTATAGCTTATTTATGGCTGGGATCCACCAGACAGGACACCTGCCTTTGGAGAATTGGGTTTGGTTTTATTTGGGATTGCATGATCCATGCATTCCTGAAGGTGTCCATAGAATGCATTTATAAAGGATTCTGCAGTTTGGGCCGTAGTTTCCACTTGCCCAGGGGCTTTGGATGATTTCACCTCGGTTTTGAGAAGTGTGAAATTAACTTTTGAGAAGTTTTTCACTGTGGTTTTCTGGGCTGGTGGTGGGGTCGGGATGTGGATGTCCAGAGAGATTAATTTATGGTCCGATCTTACCAATGAGGGGTATACTTCTGGTGTGGAGCATAGAGTCCCCATGTTTGTGATGATCAGGTCCAGTATGTTTTCCCCTCTTGCGGGAGTGGTGACTAGTTGTTCCATAGCATTTGAGTTTATAAATTCTAGGAACCTTTGGGCTAGGGTGTTGGGGCTTGAATAGTGCTCCCAGTCTATGTTTGGGTAGTTGAAGTCACCCAGTATAATGGTGTTTGGAGAGACCTTCATATTCTCCAGTGTTCTCAGGAAAGCCGAGTGAGGTTCCTGAGTTTGGGATGGTGGTCTGTAGCAGGCTACAAACTGAAAGGCAGTTTTGCCCACTGTTAGTTGCACATGGATGGTCTCCTATGCTTCGTGCAGTGCCACTTACCTGGAGGTGTGGGTATCCTTGATGAATATGGATACCCCCCCCCTCCCTTTGTTGTTCGGTCCGAGTTTTGGGGCCAAAAAGCATGGTATGAGGTATAACCTGGTAGTGCTGGGGTGCTCTCAGGAGCCTTGAACCAGGTATCTGTTACTGCACAGACATCGATATTCTCCATACTGAGGAGAGCTTCGAGTGCTTGCATTTTGAGGTTTAGACTTCTGGCATTGAGTAGCATTACCCTTAGTTTATTTTTCCTTGTGTTGTCTATGGAGGTGGGTTTGTCTTTTGAACCTTGCCTAAAAAAGGCACTATGGGGGTGGAAAGTGCCTTTGCCAGTATCCAAAAGCCCAGAGGTGACAGGTGCAAGCCATCCCTAGCGAAGCAACGTGGCTTGTCGAGCATGTCATCCCAGGCTGACAGACACTGGATCCCCTTTGAATGACACCAGAACTTTAGCCAATTGTTAAAATTGATCATTTTTTCTTTATACTGTGGCATCATTCTTGGTGAGGGTAAGATGCTACTCAAGGTCAGGGTCATACCTGCCTGGGCTACATGATCAGAGAGCTCCTCTATGTCTCTTTTCATGTAGACCAGAGAGGTACGTCTCAGGTCATTCACACCAGCATGGACAATGACTGAGTCATATTTGTACTTGCTTTGGAGTGACCTGAGTGCTTGTGTTATGTGGCGGATCCTGGCGCCCGACAGGCAGCTCACCGTGACCTTCTCCTTGTTCAGCCTGGTGAGTGGGACGTCAGTGTGTCTGACAATAGAGTCACCTATTACAAGTGTATCAGGTGTGTTGTTTAGCCTTAAGGGCTGTGACTGTTTGGCACACTGACTTTGTGAAGTATGTGTTACACATGTTTTGTTTTGGGGTAGCGGTTGCTTGGATGTCTGCTTTGGAGGTCTCTGCTGCTTTGGCAGATTTGTATTTAGAGCCTCCAAGTATGTTTCAGTGTGTTTATGTGTTTGGTTTGCTGATGTGGTAGGTCTATGTGCAACTGGATTTGTGGTGTGTGTGGTTACCTTCTCCTCCTGACTGGCTGTGCCAGTACTGAGTTGAGAGAGCTTAGCCTCCAGTTTGGCTATACGGTTGCATCTCTCACATATATTAGTACTTGTTGGGAGGAGGAGAGGGTTGTCTGTGTACATGAGGCAGTTGTAACATTGCCTCAGGATTCCCAGATTCACCAGCTGGACGGGAGAGGAAACCAGCAACTGACCTTTGGACATGCCAGATTAGTATAAGTAACTCCTTTATAACTGACCAAAAAGGACCAATAGGGGACGAGTACTCCAAGGGAGTATATGAGGAAGTAGTGCTTTTAGTTTATTAGTGCTAACTTATATAATTGCTTATATGAGCAAGTGCTGGGTTTTAGGTTGAAAGTAGGGTCCTTACTTTGAGAGATAGAGCAGATCTAAGAGGAAAAAGTAAAGAGTAGAGTTTGTGGAGCTGAGAATGGTTTAAGCCCGATTAAGCGGCGCTGCCCGATGCTGCGCTATGTGCAAAATCGTGCAAAACCACGCCAAAGCGGGTTTTTATACAGGGTACTTGAAAGAGCTAGAAATTAGCCCAAAACGGCCAATAAACTACAAGATTCTTGTGCTGAGATCACTCCTCCAGGGACAGATAGGCTGCTCAAAGCTCCCCATTCCCACTTGTGAACAAAGAAGCTTCCTTCTATCCAAGTAAGGAAATGGGCAACACAGGAACTATTCTAAAGTCCAGAATACAGCAATGCCTGTATTAAGGACTATTATAGGTCAGGAAAGGTGGGAAACAAGGATATTTTTTTGGTTTTTCTTTTTTTACAAGACAAACAGCAGAAAATGCACAGTAAATACATAACACAGGCTAGCGCACTTGAGTGAGCAGCTTCAACAGTTAAATTCAACAAAAGACAAACTTTAAAAGTGTAGGTATGAAATTTGCAAAAACAAGCTGAAAACAGGCAAAAGAGCAGATTAAACTTGCTTTTCGGCAAGAATAAATGGTCACACAGGTAATAGCAGTAAAATATACTTAAATCTGATAGCAGTCACTCTTTTTCATCTCTCTGCTGCTAGCGCCACTCTGCAGGACCACGAGGAGCTGTTGCTGAGCTGGAACAAGCGAAAAACCGCGCCAAAGAGGGTTTTTATACAGGGGACTTGAAAGAGCTAGAAATTAGCCCAAAACAGCCAATAAACTACAAGATTCTTGTGCTGAGATCACTCCTCCAGGAACAGATAGGCTGCTCAAAGCTCCCCACTCCCACTGGTGAACAAAGAAGCTTCCTTTTATCCAAGTAAGGAAGTGGGCAACACAGGAACTATTCTAAAGTCCAGAATACAGCAATGCCTGTATTAGGGACTATTCTAGGTCAGGAAACAAGGATTTTTTTTGGTTTTCTTTTTTTACAAGACAAACAGCAGAAAATGCACAGTAAATACATAACACAGGCTAGCGCACTTGAGTGAGCAGCCTCAACAGTTAAATTCAACAAATGACAAACTTTAAAAGTGCAGGTATGAAATTTGCAAAAACAAGCTTTAAACAGGCAAAAGAGCAGATTAAACTCGCGTTTCAGCGAGAATAGATGGTCGCACAGGTAATAGCAGTAAAATATACTTAAATCTGGTAGCAGTCACTCTTTTTCATCTCTCTCTGCTGGACCACGAGGAGCTGTTGCTGAGTTGGAACAAGCGACAAACTGTGCCTAAGTGGGTTTTTATACAGGGGACTTGAAAGAGCTAGAAATTAGCCCAAAGTGGCCAATAAACTACAAGATTCTTGTGCTGAGATCACTCCTCCAGGGACAGATAGGCTGCTCAAAGCTCCCCACTCCCATTGGTGAACAAAGAAGCTTCCTTCTATCCAAGTAAGGAAATGGGCAACACAGGAGCTATTTATAAAGTCCAGAATACAGCAATGCCTGTATTAGGGACTATTCTAGGTCAGGAAAGGCGGGAAACAAGGATATTTTTTTCATTGATTGGTTGGAAGATTTCAACTTCAAATCTCTCATGGCACAGCAAATATACAAAGCCTTTTTAAGAGTTACATTCCTCCTGAGACCGGTAGTCAAACACCATGTTCCCCTGTAAGATCTCAGTTTTAATTTGGAAAACTCCCCCTCCCCTGTCCCTTTGAGCTGGCAGTCACTCCAAACTTAAATGCTTTAACTGGAAAATATTTTTTCTGGTCACCATAGTATCGACAAGAAAAGTCTGTCAATTACAGTCTCTGTCATGTTTCACATATTCACCTTATCTTTCATAAAGACAAGCTTGTCTATGAACCATTCCAACCTTTATGTCTGAAGCAGCTTCAGAGCCCAACCTTAATCCAACAATTTACCAGATTTTTTCCCTCAGTACTCCAGTAAAGATGAACTTAAAATGCATTTCCTTGATGTTCACATACAGCTGAGATTCTACCTATATAGAGCAACATTTTCCAGGAAAGATATCAGCTCTGTTTCATTTGTCTCCAACAAGCTCTATCAGAAAACAAAAAAATACATTGCCAGGTGGTTGTCAGGTTGTGTTACCATCTGCCACACCTCTAGCAATACTTTCAGGTAAAACGAAAGTGCATACAGCTAGATATATGGCTACTTTGTCAGCTTTCTTCAGAGACTCATCAGTGGATGATGCCTGTCCTGCAGTGACATGGGCTTCACTACATACTCTTGCAAGGTACTATAAGCTGGAGGTGATCTCAAGGTCCAAGTCTTTGTGGCCACCATTCTCCATAGCATTCTTGTTCTGACACACAAAATATTTAGCTGGAGAGACTGTCCTTCAGTTTGAAGTAGGTGGACCATTTCATGTCAGCAGAAGCATGGTTAGGATGGGGCATAGGGAGCAACTGACCTGGGTATAAAGTGTTAGAGTGCAATTAGCATTGCTGATTGGTCTTAAGTGTATTTTCAGCTTTCAAAAATGAAACCAAGTATTGCATTTATGGTAAAAACTGAAACGCATTATCTATCTGTGTGAGGCATAAACTGTAGCAGTAGCTTGTTACAAATTTAGCAAGCAGTTTGCTACAGTTTTGAAGAGCATAGATATATACAGACCGGGCTTGCCCTTTGATAAGGAGTGCCAGATTTTGGAAGGGACTTATTTTTTTTTTTTTACTGTCAACTTAGGGGAGTGCCCATTTGGGTTATGGCACAGCACCTGACACTAAAATAGCTAGCTATACTTCTCCATGTCATAAACAAAAAGCTATTTACGTATGATAACAGTAGTTCTTAATGATCTATGTCCATCCATTTTTAACAAAGCCTCACTCCTTTCCTCTTCTGAACTGTCATTAGAAGTTCTTCCGCACAGGTCTTGATCTCTCTTGAGGCTTTTAGGAGTGTTATTTGTTCTAGAGTTTCCATAATGGCACTGCTGATTAGTAAACAAAAAAAAGTGAAGCAAAAGCACCAAAATTGTAACTAGAATCCACCTTATAGGTCCTTCAGAAAACGGAAAATACGAGGTTTGTTTAAAAAAAGGTTTTAGTGTACAAACCACAAACTGCATAGACACATAAACGCACTTGTAGCACCAGCGTTTTCATCTCTCCTCATAAAGACTTCATCAGATGACCTCCAACAGTATCTTCTTGCTTGTCAAGCTTAAACGAACCTCGTATTTTCCATTTTCTGAAGGATCTATAAGGTGGACTGCTGATTAGTAGTTTTAGGTTTGATTTCAGCAAGCTCAGTCTTGAGAAGATCAGAAGGCTTTGGGTTCTGTCCCCACCCTATGTGATTAGTTTTCTGTTACTGACACTACATTGTAGCATTAGGAAGTACTGCCCTCCTGAGTGTGATGCCATTCCGATGAGACATTAAAACAATCTGCCTGAGATGATGATAGTGCAGGTGGATTTAAAAGATGACATGGGACTTACTGGAAAAACAGTAGGGAAATTTCACTGGTGCTATGATGAAGCTTCCCCTAGTCAGTATAAATACCACCTTAGGTCTCCTCCCCTAAAAAGTGGCTATTAGCCTAGTGGGACTAACCTGATCAATAAAGGCTAAAATAAACTTTGTGGGGGTTAGGTTAAGAGCTTGAGCTTTAGAAAAAGCTACTATGCCAAGTTTGGTGCCACCAGTGGTGACCAGTCCAGCAATTTGAAGTGGATGGACTTAACCCATGAGTAATTATTATTATGGTTAGTACATAACTTTGTGTGGTCATTTTGAACCATGGCTCATGTTTCTTGTTAGAAAATGACTCAAGAAATGAAACCTGTTTGACTTTTATTTTGAATTCTGTGTAGGAGCTTCAGCACCCATTTAGGAGGGCCATATTCATTCATAATGCTGTTAGTCATTGTTGGCTAATTTTCATACATGGGTGACTGTTGTACCATCAGACAGTGACATACAGATATTCATATTCACATTAACCTTTGACAATCATTTTACAGTGCATAATGCGTTTTCTTGGAATGGGTCCCCACATAGCTGATAAAAATTAGTGTGTCTTGCTTTTGTGTTTTTATATGGCCCAGTTCATAAAAAGCTTCTGTTATAGATAGGCGAATGAGAATAGTTGGAAGTTAGTGAAGACATATAAACAATATAGTTTAACATAGTTATGTGATAAGTAACTACACTGATCTTGTACATCACAAAAAAAGCTGAAGAACAACAAGCAAGAAAACTGACAAAAGTATTTGTTTTGATACATATTTAGTATGCCTTATACTACACCTTAGTGTCTCAAAAGAGAGTAGTTGCTAGAAAACGTAGTGCATTATGTAATAGTGTAATTAGTGAAACACATTAACCTGGAAATTAAATTCTTGCACCCCCATGATGGTATATATATAAATGTGCGTATAAGTAATGCATTACATACACATTGACAAAGAGAGCACTCCAACAAAGGTGTAATTATACAATAGCTGCTCATTGAGCACTCTGATTGGACAGCCCAAATGGTATCCCTATTGTAAATCAAGCATATATCAATAGAAAAAGTCCGGCAGCTGAAGTACCATTGAGCAGTCAAACCTTCTATTGCCATATGCTGGGGGACAGCAAAATGCGAAGAAAACGCAGGTATGTTCTGCAAAGCTAAAGAAACAGAAGCATACCTGATTTTCCATGTATTTCTGCTCTGTCACTCATAAAATCACAATTGTAAAACATTAAAAAAAAAAGAACACAGCAATGGAGATTCTACTTTCTCAGTTGCATCTCCTGCACTGCATTGATGTATTGTGCAAGTGGTGGAACACAAGTCCCATACACCTGCACAGTACATCAGCCTACAGAAAACAATGAGGAAGAAGACTGTCGTGCCATTATACAAAGACATTATTTAATAAAGGTAAGGATTTTTTTCTTAAATAATGTCATTGTGTAATAGCAATAATCCATGACTTTGTGTGGGTATATCAAGATCTACCCATGGTTGGCTTTGATCACGAGGGTGAAGCCCGAGTGATCAAATCACATTAACCATGGGTAAATACTGATATACCCATGCACAGTCATGGATTACTGCTTAAATGTGAACTACATAGTTTCAGCTACCATGATGAAAACACTGCTGTCTTTATTCCTTGACCATTTATGTCAATTCTTGTGGTCTTCCCCAGGATACAATAAACTCCATACAGGAATAGTGCAATTCCTGGATGGAGTGAACCATGTCTGTTTCTGCTTAGCTTTAACAGCAGCATGCCTTGCATATTCATGAAGGCGCACTACTGCTAAGGCTAAGTGGACACGAACACTGCTGAGTACAGGGGGCGTATTTAAGTAGCGCATGCACATCTAACATGCCCCCTGCACTCAGAAAGTGTTGTACGGCACTTTTTAAAAGCTTTTCAGTGTAAAATAGTAAAACACTGTCCGCGGACACTGAAATAGATAGGGGATCAAGAAATTAATGCAGGGGGTGTCTGACAGGTTCTGTCATACACCCCCTGCATTGTCAAAGTGCCGTACAGCACTTTCAAAGTGCTTTCAGTGTCTGCGGACAGCGAAAGCAGGAAGTCTGGATAGGAAGCAATGCAGGGGGTGTGTGACAGGTACTGTCACACACCCCCTGCATTGCAAAAGAGCCATACAGCCATACCCCTCAACTGTACGGGTTTCCACAGAATGCCCAGATGCCTGCCTCACATACCTCTCAACCTCCTAGAGCAAGAAATCTGTACAAAGTCATAAAACATGGGGGGACAAAGGCCCACAATAGGGACACTTTTTAAATATTGCTCTCACAAACTTGGAAAGTTGATAGAATAATAGGTTTTGCATTAGCATGGATTTCCTGAAGGGTATGAAGTCTGAAACTCAAATGTCTGTCATTATGTTCTGACTTAAACCCTGAGTGATTTGCCATTGACTTGCTACAAAACCACAGTCACATGAGAAATGGACCAAAAATATGAGGCAATAAGCTGGACATTCTGCAAAAAATCTGTACAGTTGAGAGGTATGCTGCCTCATGTTTTCGGTGTGTTCCTCCAAATATCTGTCCCTACCTGGCAAATAGCAGAGGACTGGAGTCATTAAATAATGAGAAACATTTGAGTTTAAGACTCCACATCCGTTGGAAAAGTCATACTAATGCAAAACCTATTATTCTACCAACTTTCTGTGTTTGTAAGAGCAATATTTAAAGTCTGTCCCTATGTGTCCCCTTACAATTGCCCTTACAATGACTGTCAAGGAGTATTGATACATGTACATCAAGTGGTTTCATTAATATCCCTTTTTTTCCATTCTAAGGTATGTTTAAGTGTAGCTGAGTGGGTTTGCGTGTTAGAGTCCTCTGCTCAGCATTGCTTAGACATCTCATAGCAGCTAAATACAAATGTATAGCTAAAATCTCAACGATGAGATAGTGTAATGGTTAGAGTCCTGGCTTTGCATGCAGGTGTTCATGGTTTGAGTACCAAGACAGGCACTTTATTTTTACATGGGAAAGCATTGCTAAAATTAATAGTTGATGTTAAATTATGTAGTAAGTAATATTTGTTACCCAGGGTAGTGTAGCTGGTCCAAAATGGAAGTGTAAGTGCATATAACATGTGAAATCACCCATGTATACACAAGTGTGCCATACAGTATAGTCACACCCCAAGGTAATGTAATGAAAGCACATAGGGGGATGTCATGTAAAGTAAATCATATGCACTTAATAAAATGTTAGTAATGATGAATTAATCTACAATCCTGATATTTTTAAATGAAAACTGAGCAATGCTAAGCAGTGCTCAGCTATGCTTAGCCAGTTTATGCATTGCTTAGATGTACATTTTAAGCAGCAGTTAGCTCAGCTAAGAGGATTTGTGCACTGTTAACCAGTGCCTAGCATTTACCCCTTTAAACACTGTTCAACTTATCTTAGCAGATTTGTGCACAGCTTAGCTGAGCTTAGCATTTTCAAAATGGTCCAATGACAGCAAAGGGTGGGAATATGGCCCTGTTTAAACCACACAGGCAGGAATACAGCCATAATCTGTTGTAGTCTGATCTCTGCAGAAACCATGTCAGCTGTTGGAGAGGGCCCGCACTTTCAGGCACCGCTATGGGGCATTTTGGAGTCCAGGGTCATGGCTGGGGCTCCTCATATCAAACCATGATGACAGACTGCTGCAGGGCCAGTACCAGGGCTCACAGTATAAAGCAGAGGCCTGGGACCATCTGGCACATGATCTCACCAATGCCACTGGTATCCCCCGAATTGGTGAGCAGGTACAGCATCACTATATTGACCTAAAGTGGAGGAAGGGGGCGCTCTTGGCCCAATGGATCCAAGATGCTCCGGACAACCATGCTCCAGCAGTTTGTAAGTATCAGAGATATAGATGTACCAGATTCTAGCTTGAGTATGTGATAGACAGGTATGCATAGTGTTTGTTTCTCACCTCTATAGCTGCAGTGGAGAGGGCTAGTAACATTGAGGCCCATGCAGAAAGACTGACATGGATGCGTTGACAGGCTGGTGAGTACAGATCGAACTTGCAGTATATAGTGACATAAAGTAGAAGGAGTACATTGTTTACTGCCAGTAGGAATAGTGTGTACTGTGTCTAATGAATACATGATGTTTGTCACACTAATATTGATCCACAGGATATCCATTAATAAAGGTGTCATTCCATTGTAATAATGATGTATAAAACAAACTGTTGTGTTTTCTTTAGTATGTTGTTGCAAAAATAGAATGTGTACAGGTTCATCACAGCAAATATAGCATTGACAGCATGAAGTAACTGAGGCTGGTCTGAGAACCAGCTAGTATGCAAAACAGTAGAATGTGGAGCTGTTAAAAAAGATATAAAGGAAATCTGAAATATTGTATGCACTAAGTTCTGAACCTTGAATAGTAATGTCTACAGTACTGTAGTGTGTCCCCTGCAGCATTACATTCTTGTGTTTACCTTTGCTTTGCAGATTGTATTATTTCAAAGGATTAATACACAGTACAGTAGCTATCTGCCATACATGAATGTCAGGATTACAAGGTCAGACTATCTAACCCAGAAAGTATTAGGCAGAAATCAGTCAAGCAAGAGACATCAGTTTCCCAGTAGCTCAGTGTGATGGACAATAGCCCTGTTGTTCATTTTAGCACATTCAGACATGGTTCGAATCCAGGGAGTGGTACTGAGATGTGTGCATATATACACTAAAGAAATCCTGAAAATTTGTAGAAACATTCAGAAAGTGTTAACAAATATTTTCTCCACAGGTCTTACATGCAAAGAAATGTGTGTAGTAGCTGTATGAAGGGTATACTAATACATTGTGTACAACTATTCCACACTCCAAACCCATATGCCTGCAAATGACAGCAGGATAGGTACATACACCATGTACTCTCCCTGATACATGTCCCTCAAGTGTCATGCTGTCACTGCTGCCAATAACCTTGGACACAGATAGGAATCCAGGGAAGTATGCCAGTGGCAAGCTCACACATCAGTGTAGGGTACCCCTTCTCTGTCAACTATGTAACCCTGACATGTACAACCCCCCCTCTCCAGTAATGTAGCCATTGTTATCCCAGTCTGCCCTACACCATGAAAGCTTGACAGTCTAACAGGTATGTATGTGCTACAGAAGCTATGGGCCATAGGTAGATGGAAACTGAGGGCAAAGAAAGTATTGAGTAGTACAGTTGAGAAAAATTGTGAGTATTGAGTATAGAGTATTGAGTAGTACTGTTGTGAAAAATGGAGGCCTATACATCTGTCCCACAAAAAAAATCATTGTCCCATACATAGCTCAACATTTTGCCCCCATGTCCAGTGACATAAATCAATCAACACTGAAATTACCCTACAAATGTATGTTGCCAACAGCCCTCCCTGTGGGGTGTGAGGCTGTAAATCCCAAATTTTCAACATCAGTCACAGTTGTTGCTGCAGTAGAAATGTAGAGCTACAGTCCTTTCCTACACCCATACTGCACATCCCTAGCTCATTTTTCTAATGCTTCACCCCCTGCTTGCCCCATTTCACCACTTTCCTATCACCCTTCTTTTCTTTTCTTTAATTAAAATTAGCATGGGTGTAAGTGGGAGTAAGCAGTGCTAAGCAAAGCTAAGAGGACTTAACCATCTCTTAACATCACTTAGGTTTGCGCAAAACCATGCAAAACCACTTACAACTGCTTAAAAGTGCTTTAATCACTCTGTCTCCATCAGCCCTTGTTCTGCCCAGCAACAAAATAAACAGTCCTGCTAGGATGATATGTACTACAATCACATCTACATGCCACTACACCATCTGAGCTATGAGGATTTGTAATGCTTTTACAAACATATTATGCATTATGGTCATTTAACATTAATGAAAAAAGTCATCACTACCAACTCTTGAACCCAGGGCCCTGTGCACTACAATCACAGCACTGTACCTCTACACCATCTGAGCTGTCGGAATTTGTAAAGTTTAGACAAACATATCATGCACTGCAGTCATTTAACATAAGGGAAAAATACATATCTGTAGTACTCATATATACAGATATATGTATATATAAATAGATCTATCTCTCTCTCATATATATATATATATATATATATATATATATATATATATATATATATGTGTGTGTGTGTGTGTGTGTGTGTGTATATATATATATATATATATATATATATATATATATATATATATATATATATACACATATATATAAACAACCTCTTACTGCAAGACATCTGCAAAAAGCCTGACAATGTGGGGGGATAAAGGGCAAACAATAGTGACATATTTGAAACACAGCTGTTCTACGCATAGAAGTCTGCTAGAGTAGCATGGTTTGATTTAACACATATTTTCTGAGAGATTCCAGGTCTGAAACACAAATGATTGTCATCATTTACTGATGTTAATGCTCACATCATCCCAGTGATTTGTCAGAAACCCACAACTGTTATGGGGAACAGACCAAACATATGAGCTATGCATCCGTACAGTGGAGAGGTATGACTGCAGTCATGTAATAGAAGAGAAAAAAACACTGAGAGCTGCCAATCATTTCACCCAGCACCTTCAGAACCACAGTAAGACAAAAATGACACTACCCCAAATCAGCTCTGGGGAATTACCCATGTATTTGCAAATATATCAAGCACTACAGGGATGTAACTTTAGGGAAAAGCAGACATTGGTGAGAAATTGTCCACCCACAACCATTTGCACCACAGTCACAGCAACATCCCTGTACCCCAAATGAACTCTAGCTTATAACGACTGTTTGAACAAACATCCTGATTGCCAGTCACACACTACACTGACATATACTGCCTCAACTCACAGTATACTGGGAATCCTGAGGTGTTACAGGACATTTCTCAGTCTGCCCCTACAAACATATACACCTGATAGACCACCAACTGTAGCAGCATGCACAGTCATATAGAAAAGGATCTATGACACTCACATCTGCTGTTCTCCCTACTCAGCCCAGCAAACATTTACACACAACACTGCTACACAATATTGGCAATCTGTTAACAGTGTAGAAAATAGGGCCAGCACCAAATAGAGGGTTATCAAATAAAATAAATTTATTACATGAACATATCCAAAACAGTTGAGGGTGTCCAACACCCCCAGTAAAGCACAAAAGTGCTCTGGAAAAGAAGCAAACCGGTTTTGGCTGTGTTAGCCTTCTTCAGTGCACAAACCAGAATAATGAAAAAAGAAAGCACATCAGAGCAGCAGTATTTATAGCATCTTAAAGACATAGCTATCAAATTATTGTATATTTATTGGATTTCCATTATAAACATATTTAAAGATGTTCATTCAGACCAGGGCTGAAAAGATGACCCAATTTGATTATCCATTTTCTTTCTTTGTTATTAAGAATTCTATACCAACCACATTTGAGGGACCTGTCCCCTTTGATTTTGTCAATGACCATAAAATAAAAGGAGGCCGGGGGTTGCTTCAGTTTGTATTTATAAAGTGCACTAGAAAGTTTGTGATTCCTTATGTCACTCGTGTTTAGAAATCCTGATATGTAACGGTCTGGATGTCTGACCCACATAAAAAACTGAGCAGGGACAAGAGGCCAAATACTCCACCCAATCCAAACCACAACTGGCCAAAAACTTTATATCAAAAACTCTGTCAGTGTTGGGACTAGTGAACTCCTTAATTTTGAAAACTTTTGAGCAATGTGTACAATGACCAGATGGGTACGTACCACATAATTTGTCATCTAATAATGTATGTTGTGTGGGTCCAACTGGGGTCTGAGAGGAGTGTTTACAATGGCTCAAAAGTGAGCCTAGATTTTTTTTCACGTCTAAATGAGAAAAAAAATCTCTGCCCACCTTGGATGCTGTTTTTGGATCTGACAACAAAATGTTCCAGTGTTTTTGAATAACATTCATAAAGGATTTATTATTATGTCCATATGTAGTGACCATTCTCAAAACATCATGATCCTCTGGTGTTTTAGCTTTGTTCTTGTATTGAAGGAGATCTTCCCTAGTTTGTGTAGATGCCCAATTACTGGCCGTAGTAATATTGCCCACTTTATACCCCCTGTTCCTGAAACGATTGGCTAATTCAGACTTATATTTATGGAAGGTATTATTATCAGAATAGATGCATTTAATTCTGAAAAATTGAGATTTAGGGATGTTATGTATCAAGTGTGGTGGATGAAGGCTACTGGCATGAAGTAAAGAATTATACTGGGGATATTTTCTATATATTTTTGTGTTCAAGGTGTTATCTCCATTTCTGATGATAGTTACATCCAGAAAGGTAATTTGCTCCAAATCAAAATTGCCCTTGAACTCAATCCCCCATTTGTTTTGATTCAGATATTTCACAAACTCCAAGAGATAAGCCACATCCGCCTTTCATACCAACCAACAATCATCTAGGTATCATCTCCAAATGTTCTATTTCACCCAAAAAGATGTTATGATTGAAGTTATAGATCAGTTCAGTTTCCAGGTAGGCCACAAACAAATCTGCATAAATGGGAGCAAAACATACCCCCATTGCCGTACCTTGTGACTGCCAATAACATTGTCCATGAAAGTGGAACACATTTTTTGTAAGGACATGTTCAGTCATACATACCAAAAGAGTATTGAAACCTGGTGGATATAAAGCACTTTGGTCCAACCAATATTGTAGGGCCAATAGCCCCACCCAATGAGGAATATTGGTGTACAAGGCAGTCACATCTAATATGCAAAGAAGCCAACGTGATTCCAACTGAGTATTGGAGATGATACCTAGAAATTGAGAGGTATCCTGGATACGTGATCTGATGCAAGCCAGGAGAGGTTTCAGAGAGTAAGAAATTCAGATAAGGGCTCAGTTAAACTGCCCTTCCCTGACACAATTGGTCTTCCTGGTGGGCAACAAGGATCCTTATGTATCTTTGGTAAAAAGTAGATATACTGTGGTCTGGGATCCCTAACCGTAAGATTATAAACATCTGATTGTGTAATAATACCCTCTTGTTGTGCCTGGGAAAGAAACCTATCAATTTCAACCTTGAATTTGTTAGTTGGATCAAGGGGCATGGGCATGTAACACCTACCATCCCCAAGCTGCCTCTGTGCCTCTTGATAATAACTGTCCCAATACATGACCACTACCGCTCCCCCTTTATCAGATGATAATATGACCAGATCTTTATTATTTCTTAGCTCCTCAAGAGCCATTTATTCCATCTTCAAGAGATTGTGATGAAACATATCATATTCATTGAAATGTAGATCTTTGAGGATGGAGGATTGGAACAGAGACACCTGACTGGACATCGGGGGCATGAATCTGGATGGATGAAATTTGAAAGATTTAACCTCATTGCCACCAGTATCAGAATCAAAATGTATTTTAAGATTAATTAATCTGCAAAAAGCAATAACATCAGATGCAAATAAATCATCGGTCACAAAAAATCCAGGAACATAACTTAGACCTTTATTGAGTACAGAAATCTGAGTCTGAAAAAGCTCCACAGAAGATATGTTATGTATGTTATTAAATTCACTCAACATTTGGTCACCTTGAGAATTTCCTCCAAAGTATTTGGACTGGCTATGTTTCCTCCCCCCTCTTCTGGACCTTGTCCTAAAGGGTGACCCATACTGCGTCTTTTCGGTGTTGGCAACTGTAAAAAAGGGTTGCCATCTACATCTGTAGCAGATGAGGAATCTTCCCCAGAGGTAAAGCTAACTGTATTGAGTGTCTTTTTGAGGATAGATTTGGGTCTTTTGCGCTTAGCTGGTAATGTCTTATTAGGATTCCTCCCTATCAGAGGACTCTTGTAAGGCATAAAAGGCTGCCCTTTCTGATAGTCACGTACATCACGTTGGAATTTTTTTTTTCTTGTCCTTTAGTTGTTGTTCTAAAGATAATAAATTGGACCCCAATAAATCCAATCCTTCTCTATACCTAGGTAGAGTTTCAAAATTTTTAATTTCAAGGCAAAGATCTTCACTATCTTGATCCCATTATCAACTGTCCTTTCATAATAACCTGTAAGGGCCTCCACAAAACCCATAGATGTATTTTGTTGGATTTTGCCCCATTCCTCCAATAAAGTTTCATCAGCTTGATAAACCAAAGCCTAACTCTTAGGCCCCGAGGAGCAATACCTTTGGTTTGGTATGCTTTGAATAATTTTAGATGCCAGACATTACTTCTAAGCCCTTTCATTTCCTTAGTTAGTCTTTGAAAGGCCAACTTGCATTGGGCTGAGGGATCATGTATATTAGGTTCGGGAGGTCCTTGGGTGATGTTACTTGTAAATTGTCCTTATTGGACGATAAACCCCTAATAATGCTTGTCAAATCCATACCAAAAGAGTGGCACAATTCAAAAACAAATGGAAAAAATGAGCTGAAAAGAGCTTAGTGCCCACAAATAGACCCAGTTCAGAGTGGTTATATTAGACCGGAAAATACCAGTATTAAGTTACATACAAAATAAATATGTATACACCTTATTGCTAGATAGGGATAGCAAACTTCACCAAAATTTCAAAATATCAGAATCTAAAAATCTATATAAAACAAAACGGTCAAAGCACCAATATTTCCAATTATGGCTCTGCACAGAAAATATGATTAATCAATAATATGATCAAGTGTATCCGGTCCTCTCAATCAAAAATAATATATATTCAAAAATGGGACCAAGGGGAACAATAATAGTCTTTGTGGGACATAAACACCGGAACAGGTCCTGATACAAAACACAAAACTATGTTCCCAAGTTGATTATCCCAATAAGATATCAGGGTACAATAATAGCCTTTGTGTGTAAGATGTAGTTAATAGTGATAGCAAAAACTCACCCAATCCTCACAACACTACGTTCCCCTAGGTATCTGCCTGTTCATATTGCACTATATAGTGCACCAAATAATCAGAGGAGCCTGCACACCCAAATGAAAAACCAGATTGGAACTTTGTGCTAATAGGCCATATGGCATACAATATAATCTCAAAGGCCAAACCAGCCCTGAAATATTGAATTGTTGCTATCCCCGACAGCAAAAAAACTGGGTGAAATAGACATTTGGAGACGATACCTAGATGATTGTTGGTTGGTATGGAAGGTGGATGTGGCTTATCTCTTGGAGTTTGTGGAATATCTGAATCAAAACAAATGGGGGATTGAGTTCTAGGGCAATTTTGATTTGGTGCAAATTACCTTTCTGGATGTAACTATTACCAGAAATGAAGACAACACCTTGAACACACAAATATATAGAAAATATCCCCAGTATAATTCTTTACTTCATGCCAGTAGCCTTCATCCGCCACACATGATACATAACATCCCTGAATCTCAATTTTTGAGAATTAAATGCATCTGTTCTGATAATAATACCTTTCATAAATATAAGTCTGATCTAGCCAATCATTTCAGGAACAGGGGGTATAAAGTGGGCAATATTACTATGGCCAGTAACTGGGCATCTACACAAACTAGAGAAGATCTCCTTCAATACAAGAACAAAGCTAAAACACCAGGGGATCAGGATGTTTTGAGAATGGTCACTACATATGGACGTAATACTAAATCCTTTATGAATATTATAAAAAAACACTGGAACATTTTGTTGTCGGATCCGAAAACAGCCTCCAAGGTGAGGCAGAGATGTTTTTTCTCATTTAGACATGGAAAAAATCTAGGCTCACTTTTGAGCCATTATAAACACTCCTCTCAGACCCCAGTTGGACCCACACAACATACGTTATTGGGTGACAAATTATGTGGTACATACCCATGTGGTCATTGTACACATTGCTCAAGCGTTTTCAAAATTAAAGAGTTCACTAGTCCCAACACTGACAGAGTTTTTGATATAAAGTTTTTGGCCGATCGTGGTCCGGATTGGATGGTGTATTTGGCCTCTTGTCCCTGCTCAGCTTTTTATGTGGGTCAGACATCCAGACCGTTACGTATCAGGATTTCTGAACACATGATTGACATAAGGTATCACAAACTTTCTAGTGCACTTTATAAACACACACTGAAGTACCCCTCTGCCTCCTTTTATTTTAAGGTCATTGACAAAATCAAAGGGGACAGGTCCCTGAAATGTGGTTGGCACACAATTCTTAATTACAAAGAAAGAAAATGGATAATCAAAGTGGGTGGTCTTTTCAGCCCTGGTCTGAATGAACATCTTTAAATATGTTTATAATGGAAATCCAATAAATATACAATAATTTGATTGCTATGTCTTTAAGATGCTATAAATACTGCTGCTCTGATGTGCTTTCTTTTTTCACTATTCTAGTTTGTGCACTGAAGAAGGCTAACACAGCCAAAATCGGTTTGCTTTTTTCCAGAGCACTTTTGTGCTTTTCTGGGGGTGTTGGACACCCTCAGCTGTTTTGGATTTAAGATGCTATAAATACTGCTGCTCTGATGTGCTTTCTTTTTTCACTATTCTAGTTTGTGCACTGAAGAAGGCTAACACAGCCAAAATCGGTTTGCTTTTTTTCCAGAGCACTTTTGTGCTTTTCTGGGGGTGTTGGACACCCTCAGCTGTTTTGGATATGTTCATGTAATAAATTTATTTTATTTGGCAACCCTCTATTTGGTGCTGGCCCTATTTTCTAGATTTGTCTCTTTGGGCCTTGGCACTTGCTGTACTTGTGAGGAGTTTGGACCGAATCTGTTAACAATGGCCAGACATACATAACTCTCAACTGTGCAGATTTCCACAGAATTCCAGGGTGTGGGACCATATTTATGGCCACTGCCGCATACCATTTCCAGGAATCTGATAAGTCACTGGGATGACATCAGGAGTGCAGTCACTTAATAATGATGTACCATACCTCTGAACCTCTTACTGCAAGTCATATGGACAAAGCCTGACATACTTGGAGGACAGGGGGTGGAAAAGAGGGACATATCTCACATAATGGTGTTACAAACTGAAATAGTTACTGGTGTTACAGGGTTTGTTGTAACATAACATCCTTGAAGGATATGATGTCTAAAATATAAATGGATGTCAACATTTACTGACTACGATCCTCACAATAGCCTACTGACTTCTCAAAAACAGGAATTGTATGAGGAACAGACCAGACATAACAGACAAACCTCTGGGCAGTCTGTGGATATTTAGACAGTTGAGAGGCATGCCAGAGACATATCACTGTCAGATGTCAAGTCACGCAGAAAATGCATTTCCAGACACACCCTGTTAATCTAGCAATCTTCTATGTGTATAACAGCAATACTTACAATCTGTACCCGATTCTGGAGTTTTGTTCCCCATGTTGTTGGGCTGTCTCCACATGTCTTGTTCTGAGAGGTATTTCCACCTACCATCTGTGAAGCTGTAGCCCCCACACCTCCATTATGTTCTCCACACAGGCAAGGAAAAGAGGCAAGGCCCACATGAAGGACTTAATTATAGCACTGTGTTGCTATGGCATTGGCTAACGGAAAGACAACACTGCTGCTCTGGATGCAAGTAGCAAGCGGGAGACACTGATTGGTGCACAGGCTCATGAGCATTACCTACAAAAGGCAAGCTGCTGTTTATGCAACACAGGTCTGAACCCATCTACACAAAGACAGATTGCGACTACACAAACCTAAACATTTTTATTATTCTGAGGAAACTCTTCAGCACTATGACAGGTATGTCAATCACTTAAGCTTGTAATGGAATGCAGAAGGGGGATACAATAATGTGAAATAGAAAGTTAAACACTAGGTTGCAACAAGACCTGCTGGACTTATATGCTGCTGCCTGGCACCTATAGCCATTCCTGCTCGCCCTGTCTGCAGTGACATAGATCACAGCTCTGGCCCCTGAGTCACCCCAGCAAAGGTCAGCTCATGTATGACTACTACTGGAGTGTCTGTTGTCCAATACTGACTGTGACACTGTTAGGCCAGCTACCTGGGATGTTGTAAATATTCATATGTCACCTGTGAATGCTACTATGATACATATGCTTGTCTTACAAATGTAAGATACTTACTATGCACATACCCTATATAAGTGTCTTACAAATATAAGACACTTATATAGGGTATGTGCATAGTAAACAACAGGCGCAGAAGTGTGTGTTGAACTGCATGTTATTTACTAAGTCCATACCTCTCAACTGTCCAGAGGTTTGCAGATTGACAACATGTCTGTTTCATATTTGTAGTCAGTGCCTCATACGGTTGTGTATTGTCTGACACATCACTGGCAACCCATTAAAGACTGAAGTCATAACATAATATCATACATTTGAATGTCAGATGTCATATTCTGCGTAGTAGTCCTGTGAATGTAAAACCATCTTTGTTGGCAACTGTGTTACAGCTAGATTCATAAAGTGTCACTATTTCCCGGCCTTTGCCCACCACTGATGTGTGCTTTTGTGCAGATGTCTTGCTCTAACAGGAGCTAGGTGTCTTATCATGAAACCCATGTCAGTGCAAGCGTACCTTGTCCTGTAGGATGCCAACATTTGTCCAGTCACTGACACCTGCTTTGTAGCTGTGGAGAGCACATTAACCTTGTCAGGTTACTCATCCCATCATATGTTTAGACCCCAAATGGAGGGCTGTAAAGCCACAGGAGGTGGGGTATTAAACATTATCATACACATGCATACATCCAGGCTGGCCAAACAGTATGATGCACAGGAGACATCCCGAGTGCAGTTAGTTGACAAAACACCTACTCAAATCATAGCTAGATACAGACCTCCAACTATGACTCTGGACACCCACCACACCTATCGGGACTTGCTGGAATCTGTCAGGATTCAATCATCTACCCTGCTCCTGGGTGACTTTAACTACCCAATCATAGTGTGCATAATCTATGCCACCTGAACATGAATGCACAGAGATTCCTCAGCTTTGTCAATGGCAATGCAGTGGATCAGCCAGTCAACACTCCTACACAGGTGGAAATATCCTGTATCTACTCCTAACCAACATGAGTAGCCACTGTAGCACTCCTACAGTGTCATCCTCATTGGTAAGATCTGACCACATAGCCATCACTGTTCAGGTCACTATCTCCCCTGCCCACCCCCTTGTCAGGGTCAAACAAAATAAACATTACACAAATGACTATAAATATCCTCAGAGCAGGTAGACATAGCTTTACATCAGTTGGAACTAGCAGTAGTGTCTGAGCCCACGCCACAATACAATGTGAGCACCTACATAGCTGTATGGACTCAGCAATACCTGACAGGGCAACATAATCTCCCTCAAGGTATGGTAAATGGCCATGGTGGACAGCAGCAATACACAACTACCATAAGAAGTGGAAATAATTGCTGGACAGGGCCAAGAAGGAGCAGGTGCCTTATTGGAAGCAATGTCACCTTGGTCTGAACAAGCAAATAAGTTGACAGGTGAATTACTCTAAGGCTATCTTTGAGTGCAAATTGGACACATCCACCAAGGTTAATCACTAGGCCTTCTACACATATGTCTATAATTCCAGGGGCAACACCAAAATCTGCTCTGTAGTGGTGGTCAATAGCACCACATACAGCATAGATATAGGCAACCTGCTGCAGACAGGTGAAGTGTAAACATCAACCCCCCTGTCCCCCCATAGGTACACATCTGCATGCACAGCACCTGCCCCCCTCCCCTCATCATCAGGAAGCAGGTCCATAATGCCCTCTCAAAGGCAACACACAGAAGTCTCCATAGGCCTGATACCATCCCTGGCTGCATCCTACATGAAGTCAGGCATGAGTTCTCAGCTCCATTACACACTGCAGTCAACCAAAGCCTGAGCACTGGTGTCATCCCATCTGCACAGAGGACAGCCACTGTCATCCCTATACACAAAGGCAGAGCAATCCACTGACCCAGCCAATCATATGCACATCAGCCTAACTAGCCTGGTCTGCAAGGGCATGGAAAGCAATATCGAAGACATTATGAATAGGGACATCGGCAATCTCAAAATGCTTGGACCCACACAGTGTGGTATTCTCAAAGGGAGATCAGGCTTGTTAAACCTGGTTGACATCTCTGAAGTTGTCACAAACACAAGGATGAGGGGAAGAGGGTGAACAATGCCTACCTTCACCTAGCCCAATTCTCTCACAATAATCCCTAGGTGGCCAGGATAAACCTACACAGCTAGGCATCAAACTGTATGTTACCAGATGGATAGCTAACTGGCTCAATGATAGTGCCCACTCGGTCAAAGTAGTGGAATCCACCTCTAGTAGTAGAGTCTGCCAGAGCAGTGTACCCCAAGGATCAGTCTGGGGGCCTCTACTGTTTGAGATATAAGTATCTGAGGTACAAGACAAAAGCAGTGGTCTGTGGCTGACCAGTTTACAGACGCTTGCAAGCTGGCACTGTCCTACATTCCCCTACTGATGTGAGCATCCTCCAAGAGTCCCACACCCAAATTAATGACTGGTGCAAGCAGCATTGCTGCAAACCAAACTGAATGCCAGAAGATGCATCATCCTCCCTGCTGTCGCAGATGTCATCCATACCAATTATGACAGTAATAATGTACTGAGCATGCAATCAGGTGAGGCGACTTGTACACCAAGGTTGGTAGCAACCTGATAGTTTCCCACCATGTTGGCACCATTGTATGGAAGGCTGTCTACATGGCCCACCTCACAAATACAACATCCCTGTACTCCACTCTTATCAGATGCATTACCAAGTACAATGGCTCCTTTGGCATGTACCTTGCCAAGCAAATGCAGCAGTTGCAGAGACCACAGAGGTTCCTGACCAGGAAAATCCAGGGTCTGCAACACCTGTCCTATACAGATAGGCTGAAAACCGTATCCCTGTACTCAGTCTCATGCAAACTGATCATAGGCGACCTGTGTCTAGCATACAAGGTCATTTCCAAACCAGCCTTGATGGCATTTCTGCATATCTGTAAGACAAACCCCACTCATGCAACACACACGCAAGGCCCTCACTTGGTCTGTGACATGTATAGTACTTGGTGGGATAGTGTAGTCTCCCACACAATACACTGTCTGTAAAATACACCCCCTCCCCATGTCTAGCAGAGTACTTGTATAGCCCTCTTGAAGAAGAAGCTGGACGACTGCATGGGAAATGGATAACATACCCCTGGGATCCCACGTGTGCCCCAGATGGACAGGAAAACAGGTGCTGGCTTTTAAGAGACATGGACAAAAGTCTGGACCAGGCTTATGAGGACATCAGGGCCAATAGTCTGGTATCATCGTATGAGGCTATGCACCTAGTACTTAATATGTTTCTGTATGTATTGCAGACTGTCCTGCAGTGTTGTCTGAAATGAATCCCTGTGAGTCTGAATTTTTAATTTCTCCAAGTCATTTGGGTTTCTAATACCATGACGGGAATGGTCCCCATTCCTAAGTCAAATTATGTTTAAAGTTCATGAAATTAGTATTGTTTCACTCTTTGATGTTAGCCAAAAGTGCTCTTCGCAGCACCCGCAATGTGCCCAGTAATGACTCTTTCTGCAATTCGTACGGTGTTACATGAATTGGTAACATATCTAAATACAATTGTAAATTCTTTTTTATAAGACCAGTTGCTCCTACTACTATTGGAACTGTCTGGGTATCTTTCTTCCACATGGCTCTCATTTCCGCCTGCAGATTGAGGTATTTTATGACTTTGTGTCTCTCTGTACGCAAGACATTGTAGTCACTAGGTGTGGTGATTTCAATGATCAATGCTACTTTTGTCTTCTTTTCTTGGACCACTATATCTGGTTTTCTAGCATCTATCTTTTGGACTGTTGGTATTGGGTGATCCTATGTGATGTAAACTTCGTCATTTTCTATGATTCTCTGTGGCTCATGTTTCCAGTGTTTTTCAGCCACTTCGATAGCATAATGTGTAGGTACTGCAGTGATAGTGTATACTCTTGTTCCTTCATCAGTTATCATCGCATATTGTTACACCTTGTCATTGTGTGTGGTCTGTATAGCGGTAAGTCAGCTCTTACAGTACATGCATATGCACTTGGTAACACTGCATAGCTCACTCCAATAACCTTGGTCTTGGTCACAATTACCATTCTGCTAATAGGCCCATCACACAGTAGGATTTTTCACCCTTTGTTGTGGGCCTTATAGTAGCTGTGAAAGAGATGGATTGTGGCAGGCAGAACTACCGTAAGCTCTGCCCTGAAGGGCCCATAAGTGTCAAAGCTGTGCCAGATTGTACCAGGAGTGTGTGTGTGTGTGTGTGTGTGTGTGTGTGTGTGTGTGTGTGTGTGTGTGTGTGTGTGTGTGTATCAGGAAACATAAGACTGCAGGGTATTAATTTACATATGTTATCTTCCCCTCGCAGGTGAACATGGGGGTTGATGTCTCTCCCCCTCACAACCTGATGTCAGTATCTTAGTGGACTCCCATGATGATAGTGGTCATAACGAGGCAGAGGTGGGGTTGTTGGGGCCTGAATCTGTGCCATTGTTTGGTATCCCACTTTCCCCACCGTGTTCCTGCACACAGTCAGTATGCCCACACATACCCAGTCCCCAGCAGTCATGGATAATGGACAGGTGGAGAGTGGTGGTATGGAACAGGCTAGTGTGTTGACTATGGCGAGTGTGATTGTAGACACCAGCCATAGGCAGAGAGCAGACGAGGTCACACACAGGCAGATGGACAGGGGTGCTTGACGGAGGACTGCTGTCCATCAAGCCCCTGTTGCAAGTGCCACAGCAGGTGTCACCAGATGCATGTTACAGTCCATCATGGAGGCACAAGCGCATACTGACCACAATACCAGACAGATGCTCAGGGTCATGAATGCAGTGCTTTCTGCCATGCATGAAGACCTCCATGGCATTTATGATGCCATATGTCATCTTGCCAATGTTGTGGATAGACAGTGGGGTGAGACATTGTCACTGCTCGACCGTGCAATGTCTGCGCTTGAGCATGTGGTGGGAGTAGGGCATTGGCTAGGTGAATGTAGGTCAGCAACATGATCAGCTGAGAGCCCATGTGGACATGAACATTCGCAGTCCCGTAGTGGCAGTACCACCAGCACTACCGAAGGGAGGGTGCTGTCCACACCACACCGGAGCAGGCCATAGGCATGTTGTCCTGGCCAGTCCCAACAAGGATGCAGATCCAGCAGAAAGCAGTCACCATCGGGGAGTAGTACTGCATCTGTCCTTGGGCCTGGTGGTGCCAATGATACTCCTGGCCAAACCAGTTCCTGCATCCCTGCTGGGAGATGGTGAACTGTACATACTACCATGTATGGTCCATGGCTGTCCAACATAGCCCTATGTCGGGCATCCACATGGATTGATGGTGTGCAAACACTCACACATCCCTATCACAGGCTGGTCACCACCAGACATACACAGCTCCAAGCACAGTCCAGTTGAACACCACCCCTCCAGACACACACACACACACACACACACACACACACACACACACACACACACACACACACACACACACACACACACACACACACACACACACACACACACACACACCATAGGCCTCTGGCAATCCAACAACGCACCCTGTGCATGTGATGATACTTGTGCCACAACCCTGTTATCCATACCATTGATGCACAGACATGCTCATATAGGTCTGATGCACAGGGTGACTATAGTACAGTGTACCAATGTCATGCTGTGTAAGGTGCTGTCTGCTGGCAGTAGTCATGGGTACACATT